>NC_089251.1:237736043-237831043 GCF_963930625.1 Muntiacus reevesi
AAACCTGTTTACCTGTGTTTTTTGAAATATGCCAGTGGGTTTAACCCTGTGCTTAAGCTAAGATTTCTTCTCTCTTCATTAGAATCTCTTCCAGGCAAGAACACAGGTGTACACAGAGGTCCACAGTTAGACTCGCACTCATTTTTGGTGGCACCCAATTTTTACAGCTCCAAAATAAATTTACTGTCTAGGATTATCAATTCATTTTACAACTTAACTTCTTTTAAAAATGGCCACACAGAAGCTTCAATAAATATCAGGCTTGGAAACAGGCAAGACAGGAGCAAAATGTTCTCTTATGGTGGTATATAAACTCTTCCAAGCCTTGAAGAGGTTATTTGCTAACGTCTAAAAGAGTTAATGATCTTCCAAAAGGGAATAAAGATCAAACTCGGTGTCCTCCAAGCGGCACTAATGGCCAGTACACTAAATCTTTTACTCTTCTCTAAGTGACTTCAGTCTCTTTCTTTTTCCCTATGAGACTAAAATCCTACTCTTTAAAAAAGGATAAAGGATGAAACTACTTTACATTTGCATTAAAACCATATGCTGCCAGGAAATTCAACATGAGCAGGCAGTAAATTACACTTTTAATCACTTTGTTGTTCCTGGTGTTGCCACAAACATACTGCAGTGTGTAGTACCACTTAGGCGCTGGATAACCTATCCATGTCTTTTGGAAAACGTGTTGTATTAATGATGGACTTCCGTGTTAACTCAATCCCGACCCCTCAAGCCGGTTTAAATCATAGCACATCATTTTTAAGTATAAGCAATAAGTGCTTTGGTGCAAATTAATTTAGATTCCTCCGTTTTGTAAAGTGAAATTAAAGAGATTTTTTTTTTAGCCTAACCTCAACTACCTATTAAAGTTGTGTATATAAATAAGCCAGGTTATCTTTTTCCTTGTGAGAAATGCTGTTTTATCTAACAGCCGCTCTCCTAGCAGTTCAGTACCACACCACTCTAAATTAGGACACTTTATCTTAAGGCTTCATAATCTTACACGACTATAATTGGAAAGTTTATAAAAAAAAAAAATCCTGCTTTGTAAGCTTGGCAGCTGAGATAGAAGGAGGGAATGAGAAGGGCTACAGCAGAATTACACCATCACTGCTAGCCTGACTCCGCTTGACAGAGCCGTTTAATATTTTGACAAGACAAAATATAAAGCAGCATTTTATTCTGTAGAGACTTCACTAGACACAAGCATGGAAGTGCTTGTGATCAATAAAGTTTGCGGTGGAGAGTGATTTATTTACAGCAGGGTATTATGTAGAGAAAGAGCTGTGATATTTCCACAGGCTTTGACGGCATAATGGGCCCCTCTCAATCCTTACATGGAAGGGTTAGATTGTCATGGTTGCTCAGGCAGTATTCAAACGTTATCTGATCAGCCTTAAAGACTTCAGAACGAGACAGATGATTAGTTACCCTAAACGATCCTCATCATGCAGAAATTGATGATTTAATATAGTCAATGACAGACGATTCCATTTGTACTAGATAAAGTGTCTGCGGTTTGTATCAATCATAATAGAGTTATTATTGAGCATAAAAGAAAAGCATGTTTAATATCATTAATTCCAGATATGTCGCTTTCCACATCTGGCATTCATCCATAGACCAGAACCACTCCAGGCTATCATTCCTGCCTCTATGCTGGCGACTCCAGTGTTTTTTGTAATTTCAAAATGTTTTTCAGCACCTCCAGCTAAGCGCAATAACAGTTTACAGATTACCTATGTCATCACATTTTGACAAACTTCTCAATCTGATGTGACCTTCATCTTTAGCCATCTGCTTGCCTTTGTTTCTGCTCTTTTTTGATAAACCTCCACAGCTTAAAGCTGTAGTAGTTTGTTCCATACACTGTACTTCTAGGTCAACACTTCACCTGTGTAAATCCAGAAACGCAGACTGCGGTGTAGAGATGGTGACCTGGGTTCAAGTCCCCAGATACCTGACCCTCCCTCACCCCTTTAGTTATATTTTTCATCATTCATGTCAATTTCATTTTGATTGTATGGAGGGGAAAGCACACATTCAGAAAAAAAGGAAGTACAAGTGGGAGCTGGGGTGAAGGAAGAGAGGAAAAAAGATTAATTAGTACACCTGAGAAGTTATAAAAGATAGGAAAAAGGCGAAAGATTTATACGATCTGAAGAGAAACCAGAGTATGAAAGATAGGAAAAAATGTCATTTCTAAATCTGCCTTCTCTGCAAACAGTGTAACAATGGGAAAGCCATATAAATAATGAAGGAAAAGACACAAACTTTCTAGAGAACAAAATTATGGTTACCTAAATTAAATGTGTTTCTTATTTTAAATACTTTAACTTCCAAGTGATATGTTGAAATAACAACAACAAAAAGTTCAGCTTGAAGTATTGCACATCAACTTGTTAGGGAGGAAAAAACTCACTTAAAACAAAGAAAAGAAACCTCTCAGATTTCAGTTACTTCTACTCACAAATGCTTTTGTAGTCCTCTAGGTTGTAAAAGACAGTAGGGGTCTTTTCATAGTAAGAGTTAATTTGGAGGTGATTTTTTATGTATTTATTTAACAAATAGTTATTGAGCACCTACTATGTGCCAGACATGGTTTAGGCACTGGGGATACAAGAACAACAAAAAAGACAAAATCTCTGTCCTCATAAAGCTCACATTATAATGTTGATTACTAATAAAATGGATTGTGAGAAGTTAAATGGTTAAAGAACATTTTCAAAGATTAAGAACAGGATCAAAATAAACCTTAGGGAAGATAAAAATCAAGACCTCCCAATACCTTCAGAGGTGGTGTTTAGTTGCTAAGCCAAGTGGCTCTGCAATCCCATGGACTATAGCCCACCAAGCTCCTCTGTCCATGGGATTTCCCAAGCAAGAATACTGGAGTTGGTTGCCATTTCCTTCTTCAGGGGATTTTCCCGACTCATGGATCAAACCTGTATCTCCTGCTTGGCAGGCAGATTCTTTATCATGAGCCACCTGGGAAGCCTCAGAGGTGTTAGATGTTAGGCATATGTACATTGGAAAGTAAAAAAATTTCATCATACCTAAATTAATTTAGTCTAACTAATTTTCAATTAGGACTTCTCAGGGGGTGCTAGTGGTAAGGAACCTGCTTGCCAATGCAGGAGACAAATGAGACATGAGTTAGATCTCTGGGTCAGGAAGATCCCCTGGAGGAGGGCATGGCAACCCACTTCAGTATTCTTGTCTGAAGAATCTCATGGACAGAGGAACTTGGCAGGCTATGTTTGCAAACCTATGGCAGGCCATAGGTTTGCAAAGAGTTGGACACAACTGAAACGACCTAGCATGTATGCACACAATTATCAATACTAATATATTTGTTTCCTCTCACTTTGCTTGATGGGGTAGAGTAAAAGAGATTAATACTTCTTCAGGGGCAAAGAGTAAGTTTTCAACTTTAGCTCCCATTGATTTATAATTATGCATTATTTATCAATGCCTCAACATGACTGGTTTTCCATGACAGAGTCCAAAATCTACTCCATATATTATTACTCCTTGTTAATTATAGAGGCAACTAAAAGGTTACATAAGTACACATATATTAATAGCTTTCCAATTATTTTGTTGAAAACTGTTGATGTCTAAGGTGTAAATATTAAGGTATTCAGAGCAATAACCTAGCAGATTAGCCAAATCACATTTAAGTATACAAATTTTATGAAAGACCCTCTATAGTAGTAAAATACTCAGATTTCTAGTATTGAAGCCAGGCTCCAAAATTTTCTGACTATTCGACAAACTCTAAACCTCAGGTTTCTTATTTTCAAAGTAGGACAAAAATATCTGCCTCGCCTTGTTGCAAAATGTTACCTTAGGAGTGATTTTTAAAAGTCAACTATTTTGAAATAAGAAAAACCTGAGGTATGATCTAGTCAAACTCTTCCATTTCATTAATGAGAAAATAAAGGCCTAGAAAACTTAAGAGACTTACTCCAGGTCAGTCAACTTAATAGCAGAACCAAGATTAAATCATTCTTCTCAATTTCTTGTTCAGTGATCTTTCTTCTCCTCCATGAGATGATGTAGTAAAAATGCTTTGAAAGCTACGACATGCATAAAGAATATGGTATTATAAGGATGGAGCAAAATTATGTGATCTTTCTATGCCTTTTGTATTTGTCAAAAAGACATTCCTGAATATCTTACAGTGGATTCTACTAAGAATTAAAATAAAATTTATGCAAGACACATTAGATTTCTGATAACAATGATTTCACACCTTGCATAAAATTTTATATGCAGATAAGACTAATAAATGTCCATCAACAGTCATCATGCGATTAGATCATGCCAAGTTTGATACTTTAGTTCTCTAATAATTTATTCAGTTGTCACTACCAACATCATATTGATTGAACTTTATAAAATAATAAGTCATGGTTTTATTTTATTTCTATAACTAAGGTTAGGTTTCTAATATCTTTTTGATAATCTAACATTCTCAAAGTAGACAGCAGAAACCAGTAAACAAACACTGTTATTTGAGAAAGACTTTCTGTTCATTGGTGGGTTTAGCCTTGACACTAAAATGTATATAGAGAAAGTGTCAGTCAACTTTTGACATGCAAAATGTTTGTGTCAGACTCACACAAAGCAGGATCAGAAAGCAAGTGACCATAAGTCACCTAAAGCTAAAAACCAAAAGCTTTCTGAATCAGAGCCTAAGAAGAGCAATCTCTGGTTCTACTTCAAGTTCATTACTGATTCTACTTTGACCATTAATCAGTTCATTGGTCCTCAACATATTTTAAATGGCTATGCCTATTTTCTTGCTCTGAAATCGTGTTGACAATTGCTAATTTAGAAAGTAAACAGAAACAAAGAGATTTTAACTATATAATTGTAGATTTGCATGTAAAAGGAAAATGGAATCTATGTGGTATTAATAAAATTGAGGCTGTGGTCCTCCATTTCAGTTCACAAATCTAAAAGTCTAAAAGACACTTGCTCCATGGAAGAAAAACTATGACAAACCTAGACAGCATATTAAAAAGCAGAGACATCACTTTGCTGACAAAGGTCCATACAGTCAAAACTATGGCTTTTCCAGTAGTCATGTACAGATGTGAGACTTGGATCATAAAAAGGCTGAGCACTGAAGAATTGATGCTTTTGAATTATGGTGCTGGAGAAGACTGTTGAGAGTCCCTTGGACAACAGGGAGATCAAACAAGTCAGTCCTAAAAGAAATCAAACCTGAATATTTATTGAAAGGACTGATGCTGAAGCTGAAGCTCCAGTAATTTGGCCACCTGATGCAAAGAGCTGACTCATTGGAAAAGACCCTGATGCTGGGAAGGGCTGAGGAGGGCAGGAGGAGAAGGGGACGACAAGATGATGAGACGGTTGGATGGCATCACCAACTCAACAGACAGGAGTCTGAGCAAATTCCAGAAGACAGTGAAGGACAGGGAAGCCTGGCGTGCTGCAGTCCATGAGATCACAAAGAGCCAGACACAACTGCGTGACTGAACAACAACAAGCATCACTGTGAACTTGGTCAGAGGCATAGATATTCAACTTAGAACTAAAATTATGCAAGAAGTTAATGTGATGTAAAAGGAGGAAACTGAAAAGGGTTTTCCAATCAATTTTCCACTTCTGAACAACAATCACTGTAAGTAGCAAATAATTCTTCAAATAGAAAAATAATGTCGGCTTGGGTAACTTTTCTCATTTCTCTTTTGAAGACAAAAATGCTATTCTAAAATGTATTAAGTTTCTTATCTGCAGTTACAGGCCAGCAGGAAACCTGAAGCTCTAGGCTTTAGAAATTTCTCTTGGCACAAACAATTTTAAAAATTAGGGTTAATTTTAAATTTTGTTATTTTATCAACAAATATTTTCTTGTATATGGATGCAAGGCATTTTTTTTAATACTCTATACTTATTTTCCTATCATTTCTGTATCTTTGTTTACAATATACCTTCATCCTGGAATTTCTTTCCTTTCCATCTTCTCCTATAAAAATACTACATTTCCTTCTAGTGCCAACTAAAAGTTAAATTTAACCACAAATCTTGCTCTGTTTCAGGTTTTTTTAAAAAAATAAAAATTCCTAAAGCTACTGTGGTCTACACTACATCCTCCAGGAACATGCATTATTCACTAACACATATTTAGTGCCTGGACTAAACAAAATTTGTATTAGGCACCAAAACTATTAAGAGGATGACACATGAGACAGTATTCCACCTTATGGAGTAAAAGAGAGGAAACTGTGCATCTGGTTAAACTCACAAGAAATGTTTTACATATTATCTCATTAAATCTTCATGGCATGTCAGTAAGGTAAAATTATTATCCTATATCTCACTTATACCATCAGTGAGAAAACCAAAGCCTTAGAGGAGATTGGGTTACTAACCCAAAGATTTCAGAGACAGACTGTTTCCTAATCATTCTCAATTTATAAATCTCATCCCCACAACCACAACCCTAGTTCTCTGAGAATTTGGGCATTACTTTTTAAACTCTTTTTCAATCTATGACTTGCTGGAGAAAAAACATACAGTAGATTCACTAAAATGTTTATTGACTCATTGTAGAGTATGAGTTCAATTCAAACCTTAGTGAAAAATCTAAATTTTTTAAAATAGATATCACAGTTGGAGTGTTTCTGTATTATTAATAAAGATATTAAAATCATTTAATGGTCTAATTAGGACTCTCATAAGGCTGAAGGAAAATGAAATAGATAAAAACTCAAAAAGCAAATATTAACAAATCCTAGCTTCTTTCCACTATGATAAAGCTATAGAAATATCAAATTTAAAAGGTGAAATTCACAGACACCCTATCTTACCTATAAAACAAAAAAAAATCAAAATATTCTCAACCTTTCAAACAACATGCACTTCAATTAAAATAACAACTTAAGAGCATACATGTGTGTGTGCCTGTTAAGTTACTGCAGTCGTGTCCAACTCTGCGACCCTATGGACCACAGCCTGTTCAAGCTGGATTTAGAAAAGGCAGAGGAGCCAGAAACCAAATTACCAGCATCTGCTGGATCACTGAAAAAGCAAGAGAGTTCCAGAAAAACATCTACTTCTGCTTTATTGATTATGCCAAAGCCTTTGACTGTGTAGATCACAACAAATTGTGGAAAATTCTGAAAGAGATGGGAATACCAGACCAACTGACCTGCCTCCTGAGAAATCTGTATGCAGGCCAAGAAGCAACAGCTAGAATTGGACATGGAACAGACTGGTTCCAAATTGGGAAAGGAGTACATCAAGGTTGTATGTCACCTGCTAATTTAACTTATATGCAGAGTACATCATGAGAAACACTGGGCTGGAGGAAGCACAAGCTGGAATCAAGATTGCTGGGAGAAATATCAATAACCTCAGGTATGCAGATGACACCACACTTATGGCAGAAAGCAAAGAACTAAAGAGTCTCCTGATGAAAGTTAAAGGAGGGAGTGAAAAAGTTGGCTTAAAACTCAACATTCAGAAAACTAAGATCATGGCATCTGGTCCCATTACTTCATGGCAGATAGATGGGGAAACAGTGATAAGTTTTATTTTCTTGGGCTCCAAAATCACTGTAGATGGTGACTGCAGCCATAAACTTAAAAGATGCTTGCTCCTTGGAAGAAAAGTTATGACACACCAAGATAGCTTATTAAAAAGCAGAGACGTTGTCAACAAAGGTCCATCTCGTCAAAGCTATGGTTTTTCCAATAGTCATGTATGGATGTGAGAGTGGACTACAAAGAAAGCTGAGCACTGAAGAATTGATGCTTTTGAACTGTGGTGTTGGAGAAGACTCTTGAGAGTCCCTTGGACAGCAAGGAGATCTAACCAATCCATCCTAAAGGAAGTCAACCCTGAATATTCATTGGAAGGACTGATGCTGACTGAAACTCCAATACTTTGGCCACCTGTTGCAAAGAACTGACTTATTTAAAGAGATCCTGATACTGGGAAAGATTGAAGGTGGGAGGAGAAGGGGATGACAGAGGATAAGATGGTTGGATGTCATTACCAATTCAATGGACATGAGTTTAAGTAAACTCCGGGAGTTGGTGTTGGACAGGGAGGCCTGGCGTGTTGTAGTCCATGGGGTCACAAAGAGTCAGACACAACTGAGTGACTGAACTGAACTGGACCATAGCCTGCCAGGTTCCCCTGTCCATGGGATTCTCCAGGCAAGAATACGGGAATGGATTGCCATGCTCATCTACAGGGGATTTGCTGGACCCAGGGATGAGACTCATGCCTCTTCCGTCTCCTGCATTGGCAGGCGGGTTCTTTACCACTAGCACCACCTGGGAAGCCAAGAGTATATATGTGCACTATCTTAAAGAAAACCAGGCAATCACCAAAGGCAAAATGCTGCCTTCAGATTGCTATGAATAATCTGGACTCAGATTCTGTCCTTTCTTTAAAGAAAATAAAACCAAAAAAAAATCACATTTAAGATAAACAAGAGAAAGGCAAATTTGAAATACAGCTTATTATCCTTTAATGATACTTTTTACTATATGTATATTTTCACATATTCGCATATAGATTGTAGGGAACAAAAACATCAGATGCCATTTGAATGTTAAAATAACATTATATGAATTTGAAGATAAAATTCCTAAGGGAAAAGGAAGACTGTGGGAATGGAATCTCAAGTGTTAAAATACAGTTAGGAAATATTTCTACAAACCATGTCATATTCTTAGAACTTAAAGTTTTATTCCTGCTTGGTTTCTGTATATGTCAGGATTAAATATTTGTGTTTCAGAGTGGAAAGAAACTTCACATCTCTAAAGTAATAAAGTAAAAAATTAGAAGTATAAGTATATAAAATTAGAAAGAATATAGTATTAATTATCTGCATACTAGAAATGTCATTTAGAAAATATTTAATCTCAATATTTAGCCTATTTAATCCCTGACACTCAGTACCTTATGCACCTATTTCTCTTTTGTGAGGATCAACACGCATGTGAAAGGCTCTAAACGGCCAGGTGCTATGGCAAAGAATTACACACATGCCACCCTGGCCTGTCTTCCTAAGGAATGTGGATATAGTGACTAAGGGTTAGCTGCCAGGGCTTAGGCTGCCTTAGTTCAACTCCTGGCTCTACCACTCATTAGCTACTTGACTTAGTATGGATTACTCAATTTCTCTGGACCTCAGCTCCATGAACTTAAAATAAAGCCAAGTAATTCATGTCTTATGAGCATGCCATAAATATCAAATGAGATAATGCATATAAAACACTTAGTACAATGCCAGGCACATAAATGATGGTCAAGAAATATTAGCTATTATAACTACTATTATTAGCCAATAGGAGCTTGTCAGGAAAACCAACGTGCCATTAAGTTGTTCAATAGCAAGGTCATGTCTTAACTAGTTTTGTGTTTTTGATGCATTAGTGAATGTGGATTGAATGACAGGCTGAATGTGTAAGTGAAAACCAATAAATACAAACATATATTAGATATACATACTTATGTGTATATATATATACACACACACATATACATGGTATAAGACATAAGGTATTATATATACATAAGATCTTCAGCAAAATTATCAATCAAGTAGATTTGGCCAACTCATCAATTAAGTGGAGATAATAAGCAAATCAAACAAATATTTGACTGAATTGACCACTGACTGACTAAATTCATAGGTTCATTCTTGTGGTTCAGAATAGCTGAGACCCACTAATATTTAAGGAAAAGAAACAGAAAGTCAGTTGAGAAAGTAAAGTGAATTTCAGTCTTAAGTAGAGCAAGGATACACATACAGAAGCTGAAGAAAGGGGTACACAGCCTATTTTTACACCGGCAGGAGCAGGGAGATTGAAGAGTATGAAAAAAGGGGGTTTAGGCAAAAAATGCAAAGTAGAGGAGGCAAAGGGTCTGAAAGTAGAAACTCACTTTCTTTCATAAGAATAGCATTAGAAAACTAAATACACTATATTGGAGAAATTACACCAAGCATTCCAAAACCATGCAAAATAAATGCTGAGATAGCCAAGTACTTGTCTCTAGAAAGGAATCCCTCCACTTTGAGCCTTCCTGAAATCATTATTGCATAAAATAAAAGACACACATAAAAGACACACACATGAAAACATGCATGCAGACAAACGTGTAAACACACACACAGTCCTTGTCTCTTGGTTGCCTAAACTAAAATTTCAATCATTCTTAAAAGTTCTGGAACCATAAATTTCAGTATAAACAAACAACAAACAGTGGCAACAACAACAAATCTAACAAATGATCTTTAAAACAACCTCTGTATCTGGAATATACAAATTAGTTACAGACAAAAACCTACATTCCTAATTGCAACTCTGGCACAGGTCTGATTGTAGTGACTACTACCACTCACTTATTGCATTAATTTTTCCAGGGTCAGCTATCCAATGACCCACCATCACAGATAATTCCACTTCTATGAATTTGCTTCTTGTCACAGTCATATCAAAGGAAAAGAAAAATGAGTTAACAGCCAGCACTTAAGGGTTGTTGAAGTGGCAGAAGGTTCAGTTCCTTTAAAACAATGACTCTTACTTGACGTTGTATGATTGCAAGGTAAAATACTGTCTTACCTGAAAGAGCCTTTGTCTATGCCAAAAGGAAATAGTGTGTCTATTCCTGAAAGTGAAATATGGATCTGCAATCTTATGAGAAAATGTGTCATTAGTCATCAAATATATTCTGAGTATATTTTTTAAATTATTTCTACTCTGTCTTAGAAAAGATATTGGGGACACTGCCCTCTATAGTTTTCTGACTCTGGTTCTTTCTCTTACCCACATAAACACACACACATACACACTCCATACACATGCCAAAATGATGCTCTACAGCTGGAATTCTGGTATCCCAACCTTGGTGCTCTTGAATCTGCAATGTGTTTGAAGGAGAGGTGTTACATTCTTCACAGTGAAGGGCAAGATTGAATCAATCACTGGAATGTAGTCGGTCTACCAGACTGAAGTACCACTTATCACAACACAGTTCTATCAAGATGGATATGTGTAGAAAACAGACACAACAAGACACTACAAGAGCTGTTGTATACTCGTGAGGCTGAGCAGAAAAGCTAAAAGAAATGCTCTAAGGAGTTACCTGGAAAATAACATCTAGGAGGACATCCTGGATACCTCGGCCTTTATAATATGAATCTTACTGCACCAAACTTTCAAGTCAACGTGGATAAAAGAACACAGAGTGAGTATATCTGCCAAAAGGCTCTGTGGTTATGAACAAAAATTTCTGAAGTCAGCCCGTGTCTCAAGATCCATTGTGACCCATCCTGCAAGGTTTCTGTTCTCAATCACTTGTTAGTGTCATCCTCTGTAATAAAAATTAGCAATGTGTCATCATATTTGACCAAATCATGATTAGTTTGAGGAAAATCACTAGCAAGTATAAAGAAAAATATAAGAAACAAAATTCAGAAATCTAAATAATAGGCATTGAAAAAAATACTTTTTCAAATGGTTTGCTCCTCGAATGGATAAAAACAAGCTCCATATTTTTATTTGCAATGAAACAAGTTAGACTTCTGGCTTTAATCCATCTTCCACCAACTTAAGGCTGTCTCATAAAATTAGTGGATTCAGAGAGGCTCTATATTGGCCTCTGCAGTAGAACTCAGTCATTCCTACCTGAACTCAATCCATTTCAACTATTCTCTGTACCAGTTCCTCCTTTATCCTCTATCACACACACACACATACACACACACACACAAAATCACTATACCAACTGGCTGTCTCTCACCATATGTCTTAAGATGACTGACTCATAGCATCAATTATAGACTTCTTTTTGATCCTTCACAAACACCCAAGTGCTGTAAGTCTTCAGATTTTGATCATTTCCAGCACCAGTTTGGTCTACCCCACACTAAATTCTCCAATCATTGTTGAAATTTTTCATTATTGCTTCCCAATACACGGCTTACAACTGTCATAAGAGGTACACTCCATGCATTAGTTCAATAAATGAATGGGTAACTCTTACCTTCTAATTATATATTCACTCTATTTTTTACTCATTTAAAATAACTTGAAAAGCATGTTCACACCTCTGTACTGATTTACTATGCCCAACTGCTAATAATTACCCCCATCTCAGTTCCTGTCTTTAATCCAGATGATCATAAAGTCCATAAGGCTGGCACTTACACAAATGACCTCTGTCATTATGACATAAGATCTAAATGAAGGACTTGGGGCTTTTGGAAATTACATCTGTGAATTATCCAGGATAAAGGTAGTATGTATGTGGCAGGTAATATGGTCAGAAGATATACTCATTGTAGAAAGCATTCAAGTGAACCAGATGCAGGCTTAAGGAGTCCACAACTTAAAAACTTGGAAGAAGTTTAAAGCACATAGTTGGAAAAACATAGCTGACAGTTGAGAAATATTAGTACAAATATTCTATAAAAAAGTCAGCTATTATCCTTCACTGATGTTTGTTCACATTGTATTCCATGCTGCACCAAAGATTAATAAGTATCACTTCATTTATTTTCAACATGTTTAACTATTTCACTTCATTGATGAGCTATCACAAATACCAGATCTTAGTAGGAAACACTGGCAAGTTTAGAGGCACAGAATTATACAATTAAAATAGATAATACATGTGTGTCATACTCATTTATCGTAATGAGTATATCAGTGACAATTTTGAAGAGGAGTGATTGTTTCCTAAAACCAGCTCACTCCAACTATATGGACAGGAAAAACTCTTTGGTACTTTGTAGAAAACCCTATGTGCAGAAGTTAAGCTATACTGCAGGGCTAATGTTAATTGGCTTTTAAATGGTAAGGTGGTTTGCAACATATTATAACACAAAAACTCTCTGCTTTAGTGGAATTTTTACTGCTAATCTTGATGGTTCTAGAACAGAGTCTGTGGCTTCTCCCTTTTTACTGTCTCCCCCCCACACACACACAAATACACACCCTAACATCCCCAATTTCCATAATCTTTTAAAACCAAAGCCATAGGTCAGGTTAGTTCAATACCTGCAGAGAGAACTCTGAATGACATTTAAGTCACCCTTGGAAATAGCCAGTCATCTCTTTGCTTAGAATGAATACCAAGAATGTCAATTTCACTTATTTTTAAGTAACAGTGCAGGCACTGGAAAGAGAAAAGGTTGATGATGTTGTGTTTTTGCTTTTTGCTGCTATTGTTCTTTATTTTTAGGAGTTTTATTTTGAGTTTTGATTGTGTGGGATTTATTTACAAGCTGCTAAATGGAGGTTAAAGACTCAAAAACATAATACTATTTTTGAGTTTATAAAATCCTGCTGACCCCTGATAGCATAGAAAATTCCATATACTACAAGGTCAATTTCTTGAACTGTTGACAAATCTATTATTTTATTAATTCCTAATAATTAATTGTTTCCACGTACTAGTCTTAGTTATCCAAAAGAACTGTCAAGTCTGGTCACAGGGCAAAATTTTATTTTTTCATGAGAGAAACAGAAAAGGTAATAATTACAATGTAATGTGATAGAACCTATAATGTATTGATAAAGAGAAACCAAAGGAACTGTGCAGAGGGCTGCCTGACAAGAACCGTGACCCTGTATCAACGGATGCAGCCAGCTCGTGTTGATCCCTCAGGGAGGATGCTGAAGCCGTAAGTAGCCAGATTTTTGTATCCTTCTTCTTTCTCATGCCCTACTTGTGCTTGTCAAGTGGCAGCTCAACCAGAAGCTGGAGAGCAAGAAAGCAATTGTGGCTGTCCAAGTAGGTCCACCTTCCAGAGCACAAAGCAGCTGCTTATCGGTGGAAAGTAGATTTTAAAAAATAAATGAAAGATAGCCAACACAGACAGGCGTGAGGGTATGAGTTTAGTTTTGCACATGACAAGCGGCATATGTTTATAGGACATTCAGATGGGGATAGAAATTCAGGGTCTGGAGGTCAGGAGGAAGATTTGTGCTAAACAAATGGATTTAGACCTATTAAACTACAGGTAGTTGAAACCATGAGAGTAGATGTAGTAACTAATGAAGGGTAAAAAAATAAGAGCCAAAGGAAGAATCCTGAATAACTCTAACAAGGAAACAGTGCACAAATGATACAAGAGGCAACACTGACTAGGTGAAAAGAGAACCAGGGGATCAAATTATCATAAAGTACTGGGAAGAAATGGTCAAAATGGGTAAATGCAGTGCAGAGTTCAGATAAAATAAGGACTGCAAAATGCTCATTCAATTTAGTAATGAGATCACTGGTAACCTCAGTGAAGACAGTTTGATTGCAGAAGTGAGGATATAAGCCTACTGCAGTAGAAGAAGCCTTGTGTCTTGGCGATTGATAGAAATTAGAGCCCAAACTTAATTGCATCATTGGGAGGTACAATCCCAAGGCAGCAAGACTGAGGGGAAAAAAGAACACGAAGCAGGCAAGAAAGCAAGCAAATATAGAGTGCGTTATAAACAGTCTACAGATTTTTGAGAAATCCAGCTAGCCAGCTGCTTGGTGTCTGGATAAGCCATATGGAACCACCCATAGTGTGGAACAATCCAATGGAAGGGGGGAAAAAAAGAGAAGAAATTCATCTTCTGGATCTTCTCCTATCCCACCACCGTCTCCTGCTACACAGCCCTTCAGGGCAGTCACTGCCGCACCATTCTGCACCTGAGTCCTAAGTTGTAGAAGAAACCAGAGCATTGTGGAGCTAGTCAGCTTAGATCTTGGCACGGGAACAACTGGGACTCTCTCCTATGATCCAGCGCCCAGCCCCCGTTCTCAGGGATTCCCGACAGATAGTAGGTGAGGCGGCAACTTAGCATACAGAAGTTCGCCACTGAGCAAGCAGCCAAGAACCTAGGAGGAAGCAGGGCCAAACAAATCTGGAGAGGTACAGAAAGTGGGTGGAATACAGGTAGAAAGTGAAATCTGATAGCGCAGACAGCTCCTTCAGGAAAAGTGAGAAGAGTAGGGTAAAAGGTAAAGAGGAGGCCAGCAGAGAAGTTTGACTTAGCAGGAAAAGCACAGAGTATAGCCAGATAGCTTGGGTTTAAATTCTTGCTCAACTTCTCACTATCTATGTAATCTTTAACAATTCATTTGACTTTTCTCTGCCTCAGGGTCTTTATCCATAAAATGCAGAAATAATACCTACTCCATAAGGCTGTTACACGTTACTTATATAAAAGATTTAGAACTGTGTCCAGCACATACTGGGCATTATTTTAATGTTTGATAAGGATTAGAAGAGGATTCTTTTGTTTCACAGACAATTGAACATATTTTCATGCTGAGGGAAGAAAAGAGAATTTTAAGGGAAACTGAATATATAGGACAGATAAGGAATTACTGATGGAAAAGGCTATCAAAAAGGATAAGATTTCTTAGTTAAGTAAAGGAATTAGTGCATAATAGGTAATTACTGATTATATTCTTGCTGAATGATTAGAAATAAGTATTAGATCAAATAAAGTAATTATGTATGGCTTGTGTGTGTGCTTGCTCAGTTGTGTCCGACTCTTTGCAGCCCCATACATACCCTGCTGAACTCCTCTGCCCATGGAGTTTTCCAGGCAAGAATACAGGAGTTGGGCACCATTTCCTACTCCAGGGATCTTTCCAGACCCAAGAATCAAACCCACTTCTCTTGCATCTCCTGCATTGGCAGGGGGATTCTTTACACTAGTGTCATCTGAGAAGCTCATATGTATGGTCTACATAAGCAATATTGTAGTATTTACTAGTCTAATTTTTTAAAAGCCTCTTGATGAGGGTCAAAGAGGAGAGTGAAAAAGCTGGCTTAAAACTAAAATTTCAAAACACTAAGATCATGGCATCTTGTCCATCATTTCATGGCAAATAGATGGGGGGAAAAGTGGAAACATGGACTTTACTTCCTTTGGGTCCAAAATCACTGCAGATGGTCAATGCAGCCATGAAATGGAAAGATGCTAGCTCTTTGGAAGAAAAGCTATGACCAACCTAGACAGCATATCAAAAAGCAGAGACATCACTTTGCTGACAAAGGTCCATATAGTCAAAACTATGTTTTTTCCAGCAGTCACATACAGATGTGAGAATGGACCATAAAGAAGGTTGAGGACCAAAGAATTGATGCTTTTGAATTGTGATGCTGGATTATGAAGACTCTCGAAAGTCCCTCGGACAGCAAGGAGAGCAAACCAGTCAATCCTAAAGGAAATCAACCCTGAATATTCATTGGAAGGACTGAAGTAGAAGTCCCAATAGTTTGGCCACCTGATGTGAAGAGCCAACTCATTGGAAACAACTCTGATGCTGGGAAAGACTGAAGGCAGGAGGAGAAGGGGGCGACAGAAGATGAGATGGATGGCATCACTGACTCAATGCACATGAATTTCAGCCAACTCTAGGAGATAGTGAAGGACAGGAAAGCCTGGCATGCTGCAGCTCATGGGATCATGAAGAGTTAGACATGACTTAGTGACTGAACAACAGCAATTACTTTTTAAATGTTATATAATAATGGAATTCACTGTACACTTTAAAAGCCTGGAACAAATATTGCTTAGTGAATGAAGAACTGCAGCAATGATTAGATGAAAGTTAATATTTACTACTCTGCCTATTCAGCTGCTACCTTTTCCAGCCCAATCTGTATTATAACCTTACGTCTTAAACTCTTAAATTAATCCAGAGCAAGGGAGGCAGAGTATTAAGTGAGCTCAGATTCGTCAGCCATTAAAGCCTGGAATTAATTTTATGGTATGTGATGAGCCTGCATTACATACTAAGCACCCATGTATTTGTCATATTACACACAGCTTTTTTCTGAGGCATTCATGTTCCCTAGTCTGTGTGCCTAGGCATCAGCCTTAAGTTTACTATTCAGAGCTCCAATTACCTTACAGAATTAAAGTTCAGCCCTTAACTTCAACCCATGTACTTAAGTCTTTGGTTGCCTTCATATCTTTTGTCAGAGTAGGAAAGGATGGACTCTGTCCCTCGACTCCATCCAATGGCTTGGTTCCCTCTCCTGATCACTGACAATGCCAAAGCACAATGCTTCTCCCAAACGGGCTGCATGGCCATTACCTTAATTTCTTTCCAACTGGATAATGGATGACTTGAGCCTACACCATCTCAGGTTCACCAAGTTTCTCTGGAAATTGCAATACTAGACTATTGTTTCCTTTGTCTAAAGTTGCCACTAAAATCAGATCATTTTACCCAGCCCTTGATCTTTGTAGTTTTCTCTCCCAGCTTCCTTTTCTTCTCTACTGGCCTATTTTTGCAGTGGAGATTCCAACAAACCTGATGATCAAGTCTGTTTCAGGTAAAGCAAGTCCATTCAAAGCATGATTTTCTGCTTCTCCCAAAGATAATGTGAAAATGTTAGTTTGTCAACTCATGTTTGTATACTTTCTTGTAGAAGTACTGTTTATGATCCTAAAAGGCATACAATGTAAAATTATATATTAGCTTCAATGGGCTACACTTATCAATTCAATGATAAGTTAAAAATGGGCAACATTTTTAACACTCCACAATCCCACAACTCTTCCTTTAATACCAAGGTGAACACCAACCAAGTTCTCAAGTTCTTTCTACGGACAGCCTTCTGATTCCAGAGGCGGTTTAATACATTGGAAAGTACAAGGGCTTTGTAATCAAACAGCCGTGAGTTCAAATCCTATCTGTGAAAACTACTTTGTGTCACTTGGGGCAAGTTACTTAGGATCTGAGCCTCACTTTCTTCAGTTGTAAAAAGAGGGTTGATAATAACTGCCACAGAGAGTTGTTTGAAGGATAAATGAGATCACAGATCAAAAGCACTCAATCCAGTGCCTGGCACTCAGGGAAAGGTAATTCCCTCCCTTTTCTTTCCTTTCTCCTGGTAATATGAACTAAAGATCAAACAGACTTCAGTATTACTCACAACCAGTTTTATTCCTGAAGATATCCTACAATTTTTATAAGCTGCCCCAATATCTGAACTATGACTATCAAAGCTTAATTGTCTGAGTTTTTGTCCAAGTGTAGATTAAGCAAATTTGACCAATTCCATAAATTGGAAGCATTTTAAAAACAGAAGCTTATTTATTTAATCATTCTACAGCCTCTGGTCATTCTGACTGAGCAATCAGCCCTATTGTTATGGCACAATCTTGCTGCTGTGAATACAAGGCATATATGTGTAAGGTTCCTTTAAAACTGTTGGGTTTTACATTCCCTTTCCCCAGAATTGGGTCTGTTTAATCGCTTCAACCAAAAACCTAAAACTTGAAAATTTTTTCTTGAATACATCTAATGGTCAGGACCTTTTCCAACTACCAGGAAAAAAATCACATGCATTTCTTTACATGATCATTGAACAAATGGATGTGTCTGGAGCTTCAAAACAGTACATAAATTGATCTTCGTGTATCAGGACAAACTACGTATCACTGCAGTTCTAGAAATGGCCTCAAGTATCTCTATTAAATTCTGTGTCATCATCCAAACTACCAAATTCATGACTCATACTTCCTAAATTTTATATTGCTTTGGCCCCTATGGAAACTTGGTCCCCAGATTCTTTGAGATGCCACTTATTGATAAATGTAGTCTACATCCCCTCATCTTGGACTCCATAAATACTTGACTCATTGAGCCTGGCGTAAATGACATCAGCAGCTTTCATTTTCCAATTTTCTTGGGACACTTGTTCTTGACACGCACCCAACATGCTGTGGGGAACCCCAGGTGTCTCATGCAGAGGTCAACAGACAGAAGAAACAAAAGCCAGAATCAACTTGGCAGCCATGTTAACAAACCTTCTTAGAAGCAGGTCCCTAACCTCTTTCGAGCTTCCCCAGTTGTCCCTGCTGAGCCTTGCCAAAATTTTAGAGTCAAAGGCACAATAAATGATTACTATCCTTTTCGACACTAACTTTTGAAGTGGTCTGTTGTACCAAAATAGATAACTGGAACAATCCCCAGAAGTTACACTCTCCACGGAAAGGAGCTCAGATAATATTTGGAATATAATCAATGGGCTATAATCAATTATCTTTAAAAGGGTAATGGCCCTCAATTTTCTACAAAGTTTCTACCTCTGCACTTCTTCCCTCTGCCATTACCTCTCTGATTTCCTCTACTGCCTTTCCCCTTTAATCTTACATTCTTGGTCTCATCATAGCTCTTCATATATACAAAACAGGCACCCAAATCAAGAACTTTGTATTACTGTCCCTCTAAATCCTCTTTGCCCAGATACCCTCTCAGATAATCTCCTTCAAGTCTCAGCTCAAATGTCACTATCTCGGTGAGAACTACAGTATTTAAACTTCATATTCACTTTTACCAGATGACTCATTATCTCTTCTATTCTGCTATAATTTTTTTCATAGCATTCATTAACTTACCTATTATTTATTTCCCTATCAGTAAAATGTAAGATCAATAAGGACGATTTTAAAGGGATTTTTTTTCCCCCTTTCTGTTCACCAGTGTATTCCCAACAACAGGGGAATATTGTATTTGGTGTTCAATAAAATATTTAATGATTGAATATAGAGATCAGCTATTGTTATTCAGCTTCCCAGGTGGCTCAGAGGTAAAGAATCTGACTGCCAATGCAGGAGATACAAGAGACATGGGTTCTATTCCTGGGTCAGGAAGATGCACTAGAGGAGGAAATGGCAACCTGCTCCATGTCTGGGAAATTCCATGGCCAGAGAAGCCTGACAGCTACAATCCATGGGGTCACAAAGAGTCAGACACAGTTAAGCAACTGAGCACACATGAACTAAGGGTAACTATTTAATATTCTCCTTACTTCAAGTCAGTTCAGTTCAGTCGCTCAGTTGTGTCCGACTCTTTGCGACCCCATGAACTGCAGCATGCCAGGCCTCCCTGTCTATCACCAACTCCCGGAGTCCACCCAAACCTATGTCCATCAAGTCGGTGATGCCATCCAACCATCTCATCCTCTGCCATCCCCTGCTCCGCCTGCCCTCAATCTCTCCCAGCATCAAGGTCTTTTCCAATGAGTCAGCTCTTCGCATCAGGTGGCCAAAGTATTGCAGTTTCAGCTTCAACATCAGTCCTTCCAATGAATATCCAGGACTGATCTCCTTGCAGTCCAAGGGACTCTCAAGAGTCTTCTCCAATACCACAGTTCAAAAGCAATTCTTTGGCGCTCAGCTTTCTTTATAGTCCAACTCTCACATCCATACATGACCACTGGAAAAACCATAGCCTTGACTAGATGGACCTTTGTTGGCAAAGTAATGTCTCTGCTGTTTAATATGCTGTCTAGGTTGGTCATAACTTTCCTCCCAAGGAGTAAGTGTCTTTTAATTTCATGGCCGCAATCACCATCCTCAGTGATTTTGGAGCCCAGAAAAATAAAGTCAGCCACTGTTTCCCCATCTGTTTCCCATGAAGTGATGGGACCAGATGCCATGATCTTAGTTTTCTGAATGTTGAGCTTTAAGCCAACTTTTTCACTCTCCTCTTTCACTTTCATCAAGAGGCTCTTTAGTTCTTCTTCACTTTCTGCCATAAGGGTGGTGTCATTTGCATATCTGAGGTTATTGATATTTCTTCACTTCAAGTCAGTTCAGCTCAGTCACTCAATCGTGTCTGATTCTTTGTGACTCCATGAATTGTAGCACGCCAGGCCTCCCTGTCCATCACCAACTCCTAGAGTTTAGTCAAACTCATGTCCATCGAGTAGGTGGTGCCATCCAACCATCTCATCCTCTGTCGTCCCCTTCTCCTCCTGCCCCCAATCCCTCCCAGCATCAGGGTCTTTTCCAATCAAGTGCCCCCCCAAATGAAGCAGTTACTCCTACCCATGAGTCTTCTTATATGGTCCCCTTTGAAATTTTAAGCTATCATTGTTTACCTCTCAGCTATCAGGAGGCAAAAGGACAGTGATCACATGCAAACTTTATTGGATGATTTTTCTATTCTCCTCATAGGGTTTGAAGTCCTCTGATACAAACTAAACCACTCTATTCTGTTTATCTACATTGGCTCAGTCAGGATGCTACTGTTATTCTGCACCACAGCTGTGATGCAGAGACCGTGTGCAAAGACCGAACCATAAAGCAGGAAAACTGGTATTTGGCACCATCTCAGCATCCTTTGAGCTTGCTGGGTGGCACTAGTGGTAAAGAACCTGCCTACCAATGCAGGAGACTTAGGAGATGCGAGTTTGATCCATGAGTTAGGAATATCTCCTAGAGGAGAGCATGACTACCCACTCCAGTATTCTTGATTGGAGAATCCCATGGACAGAGAAGCCTGGTGGGCTACAGTCCAGGGGTCTCAAAGAGTCAGACACGACTGAAGCAACCTACCACATCAGCATTCTTTACACTTGCTCTCTCATATGTGAAAACTGGACTTTTCTTAGCACCCACAGTCTAGATTCTCTGTCTCATAAAATAAATTTAGTTTTTATCTTCTTCCCACCTATATTGGTCTCCAAGATGTTAATGACTGATCACAAATTAATGTGTTAGCTACTGGAAGAAAATCTAAATTTTAATGGGATTTCTAAAAGAGCAATGATTTTTTTTTTTAAAAGAACAAATAAATTTTAATAGGAAATTTCACACAATGCAGTTGAAATGATACTTGCAAGCAGGGTTCTTTCTAGCAGCCTTCAAAATAGAAAATAATCAGGTCATGTAGCAACTGTCATCCTGTTTCCCTTTATACAACAGCCTACCTAGCAGTCAACGGGCACTGTGTATCTAGACATACAGCTACTGCCTAAGGAACCCCTCAGGAGCTTAGGGGTTTTGAGGCTGAGTGGGCTCCTGAGAACCTTCTGGAAGTCACACTACTCAGGCTATTAAGGAGACCCTCGATGTACTAGAATATACTGCTCACTCTAAAAGGAAGACTTGCAGCGTTTGTAGGGACCTCTAGGATCCACAAAATAATAGATTTGCATGCAGTACCCATTTCAACTAAATCCTTTCATAGTTCGTAGGAGAATTTCACATGCTGAAAATCACTTACTCAGCCTAAGAGTTTAATTATTCCTTTGGTTCTGAGCTGCACGAGGAATGCAGCAAAGGTTCAACTGAGTAAGACAGACTCTGGGCAAGGAAAGAGCCCACATCAGTGTTTCTAGGTCTTTCCATTAGAAAAGACACCGGCAAAGGACCTGCACCGTTCATGGTGTGGGACCCATGTGAAAGGCTGAAGAACTCGCTAGTATTTTATCATGAATAGCTGTGGTCCATGAACTCAAATTCTTGAAATAGAAGGGAGGAGAGGTGGAACTTTTTATGAAGCTAAGACACTAAGCCAAGGACATGTGACTAATTCTATCACATGTCTTCCCTGGCTTCTCGTGACTTTTTGAAGGGCTATGTTCACTTCCTTGGGTCCGATTCAGGCTGCCAAATAGTAATGCTTTGCAATCCCTAGCTGAGTAGCAGTTGACAGATGTCACAGAATCAGCTCAAAATTACGAGGAAAAAAATTATGTATTATGATGTTAGTTATTAATCAAAGCAGTAGATTAATAACTAACATTGTTTCTAAAACAAGACCTGTTCTTTCCATAAATTGATCCAAGCTCTAGTGTCCACATCTCATTTTTTAAAGTGAGATCAAAGTAGATATTGGGAAACTTTTAGGTGCCAGACTGCATACTTTAACCTTCCTAACACAAATAAGGGAGCCCCATTTTACAGATGAGGAAACTGGCCAAATTACCTGCCTACTAGTAAATGGGAGAATAAGAATCTAGGTCTGTCTGTCTCCTGTGCCCAGTATTTAGCACTACACCAAGGTATAATAAAAGAATTAGTCAGTTGTGTCCGACTCTTTGAGACCCCATGGCCTATAGCTCACCAAACTCCTCTGTCCATGGAATTCTTGAGGTAAGAATACTGGAGTGGGTTGCCATTTCCTCCTCCAGGGTATCTTCCTGACCCAGGGACTGAACCCAGGTTTCCCTCATTGCAAGTATATTCTTTACTGTCTCAGCCATCAGGGAAGCCCAAGGTATAATATTGCATCATCTTTATTTCAAGGTCCATGGAAGTTGAGAAGTTAAATACTAGCAGATATTTACCCCCAGCAGCTAAGTCAAACATGTCTGTCATTGTTGTTCAGTCGCTAAGTTGTGTCTGACTCTTTGCAATCCCATGGATGCCAGGCTTCCCTGTCCTTCACTATCTCCAAGTTTAACTCTTCCTATATATCCAAGCATGTAACCCCCTCACCAAAGAACACTCAAAACTTCAGCCTGTCTAGATGTCCATAGGCAGTTCAAAGGCCTGCTACCTAAAAAGGATTTTGCTAGTTTCCTGGAGTTGTAAGACCCAGTTCCTGATATCTGCTCCCTCATCTTAACTCTTGAATCCAAAGTCATTTCTGCATTAACCTTAGCAAGGTGCCTTGAGTCTGAAAGGGTCATTCTATCAGGTTCTTTAATCCAGTAGGACATATGACAGATGTATCCCTTTAAATACAACCTGTATGCTGATGATTCACATTTATACTTCACTTCAGCCTATTCTGAGTTCCAGATTTATAATATTAACTACCTCCATAATATCTCCATTTGGACATGCACTAGGCATCTCAATATAGTATGGCCAATACAAGAACTCCTGATCCCAGATAAGGTCTTCATCTAAATACATGCCATTTTGATGTCTCTCTTTTCCTACCATCCTGTATCTAATCCATCAATATGTCCTACTGTTACCTACCATTTCTTACCAATGCAGGTGATAAAACTAAATTCCAAGCCAATATCATCAATAGCCTGAATTAATTCCTAATGAGTCCACTTCCTACACACAGCACTTTCGAAAATATAAATTACATTACTCTTATGCTTAGATACCTCTCATGAATTCCCATTATGTATACAATAAAACAAAAACACAACACTGTCTATGAGGTCATAACGATCTCGGTCCCACTCACTTCTCCAATCCTATTTCCCTATATTTTCCGAGTCCTTTTGCTCTCTTGAAAAGTCCAGGTGTTCTTCTCTCAGTGCGTTTTTACTTGCTATTCCCCTACTCAAAGTAACTGCCCTCCTTAGAGAGACCTCTGCTACCTCAGGTAAAGCACCCCTTTCCTTCTGTCATTCTCCATCACTGTACCATCATTTTATCTGATTGGAGGCACTTTCAGCAAATAGACTCGGCTTCATTATTCATTTATGTGTTTATTATCTCCTCTATTAGAATGTATTAATATGTTCCTTTAAAACAGGGGCATGACTATTGTTCTTTGCTGAGTTTTCTGTGCCTAGAACACACGGAAGCCACTCAGCAGGTAACTGTTTATTGATTCTTGGACAGATGATTCCAGAAAAAGAGGCATCAGACTCTAATCTAGAGAAACACTGACAGAACGAACACCAAGATGAGAGAGACTGCTACTTGCCCTGACTTCAAGCAAAGAATGTATACTTCCTATTCCTCTGGTATCCAAAGGTCAGGATTCTTTCTCACAACTAGCACAGATTGAGTAAAAGTCAGTGACTGCTCTATTTTCCTAAGTAAGAGCTTCTAAGAAGTATCAGCCCCTGAGAATCAATTTATTGAGTTTTCCCTCTAGATCTCGATAGAGTTAGGCCTGTGTCACCATTTCACGGGAGAGAAGTCCTCTCAGAACTAGTCGTCTTATTTATGGAGCCATATCCAGTCCCAACAGCTCCTCAGATCGCAGCCTGGGTCAGCAACCACCGTTCCTGAAATGCCATGTGAGTTCTCTGACTCTTGAAACTTGTGAATGAGACATCAGAGATGACCCTAAACAACCCACTAAAACATGAAGTGATCCTTAGGTTTTTCATGGTCTCTCCTGTAGGCAGATACCAACACGGCAGGACACAGCTCCTGAAGACACTCACCTCCCCGGCATCTCTGCTAGATGCTCCACGCCTGCCTGTGAGGACCCCAGAGCAGCACAGTCAGCTTGGGGGGGGTCCCTGCTGAGGGCCAGGCAAGTGGGATGAAACCTGTAATTGAAGAAACGACTCCACTTCTGCAGATTAGAGGCAGTGGAGTTTTACCTCTAATTTTCTTTCAGACATTATTCTGCTAATTAAATGATTTACAGTCTTCAATGGAAAGCAGAACAGGACTGTTGGAAAAGCGATTGGGTATCTGACACCTATGTGATCTTGGTCAAGTCACCCAGCCCCTCACACTTCAGTTCTGTCACCAGCTCTGCTTCTGGTTTAGTGACAGGAAATGCTCGTCCCTGCTTTGTCTGAGAGATGGGCCTCCTGTGCTCCATAAGTATCAATTTGATGGTGACTATCACCTCCCAGTCTGGGTTTCTCTGTTACTATGAAGTTGTTAATATTTGCTACCAGATGGTATTTTCAAAATAACTTGGATAGAAACTGCTATTGAAATGCTAATGATTACCTAGCTTATTCCAGAGGACCAATTCGTAACTCAGGGTAAAACCAGAAGACAGCTGAAGTACCGTGGGTGAGGTGAAGAAGAACAAAAATCTCATGGCCTAATACATAAGGGACTGAGCAGCTTAACTGTTACCATTTATAAACAAGAAAGCACAAGGACAACAAAATGGTTTTCTTTCTTTTTTTTTTTTTTTTTTGCCGTGCCACACAGCTTGTGGCATTTTAGTTCCCCAGCCAGAGATCCAACTCAGGTCCTCAGGAGTGAGAGTTCAGAGCCCTAACCACTTGAACACCAGGGAATTTCCCCAACAGTACATATTTTTTAAACTACCAGTTTCTGATTATTAATTTTAAAAGTGAATATTTCTGTGGGAAAAACTACAAATGAAAACATAAACCACTTCCAGTTTGGTCCTCAGAGCAGAGCATCAGCACCCTCTGAGAGACTTGGGGCCTCCAGCCCAGACCTTCTTAAGCAAAATTATCTGGATTGGCCCAGTGATTTTAACTCTGAGTTCTCCAGATAATTCTTACACACACTAAAATTCAAGAAGCACTGTTAGTGCACCAGCATCACGTATAACAGCACAGGGATCTCAAACTCAAATGCTTACAGAGGCAAAGCCAGGAATAAACCGTGACTCAGCCCGGTTTGAACTTGTGAACTGGAAAGCGCAGGTCCCATTTAAAGCAAACAGCTACCATGTAGCTTTGGCTGATGCTGTTATCTGGAAATGTGAGTCCATCACTGTCAAATTCCCTAATATTTCAAAGGAGGCCATACATCTAAAATTTCAAGTAAAAACTGTATTCTGAAATGCTATCAAATAACGAAAAACTTTAAACAATACTCAGGTAGAACAAAAGTTCTGGTCTGTGTATATACGGCATGTTTGAGGAATAGCCTAGAAGTCTGTGGATAATTCACATGAGACAAACAGGAGATGAAGCAGGGAGAAGAAGAAGATTAGAGAAAGAAGATTAGAAGCTATAGTAAGAAAGGATTCAGATTTTTCTCTGATGAAATGAGAAGCAATTGGAGGGCTATGAACAGACAAATGGTATAATATAATTTGTATTTATAAAGATTACTCTTATTACTGTTTTTCAGTGGCAAGGCCAGGACCAGCACTAGATCTCCAGCATCTCATTGCAAGAAAACCTATAGTTGCATTCATGAAAAATTCAATCATTTGTCGTAATACACCTCAGCATTAGGTCTGGACAGAAACTATTAATATTAATATAGTGGATTCCTGGCAACTGTCTCTCTAGTTTGTTATGAGCACCTCCAATGATGCCCTGAAATATTCAAGGTGGCCAATTCTATTTTCAGACTCCTCTAATCCTTGGAACTAAACCTGAGTCTTCTTTTCTTTTGCTTACCATGTGGCCAGTGTTGCTCTAGAATTCAGATCTAGGAAAAGTCAAATCTATGTTCCACATGATAATGCTCCATTTTTTACTCAGGTTCATTCAACTTTTCCAATTTAATATGGTTTTATGTTTCCTCTCAAAGTTCTTTTTAAAGAGAATGCCAATATTTAAGGACAAATGCCCTGTCAAGTCAAGTCATCACAGAATGAACCAGAATATAGTCAGGATATTGTGGTCTTGTCTTATTGTGCTATTTACTCCTATCATGCCTACTGTTGGGCTTCCCTTGTGATTCAGCTGGTAAAGAATCTGCCTGCAAAGTGGGAGACCTGGGTTAGATCCCTGGGTTGGGAAGATCCCCTGGAGAAGGGAAAGGCTACCCACTCCAATATTCTGGCCGAGAGAATTGGCAAAGAGACAGATACAACTAAGCAACTTTCACTTTCACTTCATGCCTATTGTTAAATCAATTTCTTAAGTACTTTTTTTTTCAACATCCAGAAATTGTACAGTAGGTTTTTTGATGCAAGTGTAGGATTCTACATTAATTCCAGCTACATTTAATTTATTAGAGCAATGTTGCCAGCTATAAATTCATTTTGATGTGATTGCTGCCCAGAATATTTGTATTCTTCCTAGTTTTTCAGTATCTACAATTGTGATAAGTATACCATTTGTGTCTTTTAGTCATCCATATAGTGTTGAATAAGACAAAGGCCATTGACAGGTTTGGGAAATCCTTTAACCTCATTAAGTCACACTACTGTCCTGTAGCCACAACAGACATTAATTATTTACTATGGCAATCTTCTCTACAGACCTTGGGCCTGGTCTAAACCAGAGCACTCTTAGTAGCCACTAATCAATGATATTTAGCACTTGAGATGGCAATAATTTGACGTCCCGAGCTCAGAACAAAGCACAGTGACATGCTTCAGATTCACACCTATCATGTTTGCTATGGCATGCTATTAAACTTACTTTGCATTGTCCACTAAGTTTTCTCTTGTCAAGTTCAAAAGTACTAAAAAAATAATCATTTTTAAAGTTTCACAAAACATGTTTTGTCTGTTGAAATTTTTAAAAGGAGACTCACTAAACCACCAGGGGCCATTTCCTCAGGCTGTCTCCCTCTCCAGTCCATTCTCTATATCACCAGCAATTATCTATGTTCACTCATCATCCATTCCATTCAATAAACACATTTTGTATGTGGGCTCTATTTTCAGGGGATTCATAACCTAGACGGACAGACACACATAAACTGTTCATTACAATGGAGCATGGGATAAAGAATGATTTTCTTTAAATCTTGATAACAAGACCATCTAATCAGGCACAAAGGAGATAAGAGTTCACAAAGAGCTTCTTGGAGATACTGAGTTTGTGTGTGGATGGGTGGGTGTGTGAGTGTGCATGTGCATGCACAAGCTCACTTGTGTCAGACTCTGCAATCCCATGGACTGAAGCCTGCCAGGCTCCTCTGTTCATGGAATTTTCTAGGCAAGAATATTGGAGTGGGTTGCCATTTCCTTCTCCTGGGGATTTTCCTGACCCAGCGATCTAATCTGCATCTCTTGCATCTCCTGAATTGGCAAGTGGGTTCTTTAGTAACTGAGCCACAAGGGAAGCCCTATGAGTGGAGATAAATTCAGTGGATGTAGGAAAACTGAGAAAGGCACAAGGGAAAAATAGGGTGAGAAAACAGTATGGACTGGTAATACTGCCTGAAAAAGTACTAAGGGATAAATGTTGGTAGGTCTGGGTCAGAAATGGAAAGTCTGGATGAATCTCTTGAACTATTTCCATTCAGCAGCTGAAAGAATTTAAGCAAGGAATGACAGGATCAGGTCTGAATTTAAGATGAATCACGGAAAGCAATGTTGTAAATATAACAAATGAGGCAAGACTAAAAACAGTAACTTAAAGATCATTTCAGTAATCCAGGGAAAAGATGAGTGTATGAATCAAGACAGTGGGGGTACAGAGGTTAAAAAAAAAGAGAGAGAGAGAGAGAGAGAAATAGAGAAAAATATAGAAATATATATAATGCAATAAAACTTGTTGAGTGGTTTGATACAGAGAAACAAACACAGAAGCATTGAGAATAGTTGTTTCTGTTTGAACAACTTGAGTGAATGGTATGGTCATCAACTGAGAAAGAAAACAGGGAAAGAAGTTAAGAACAAATTGGACCATGTTTAATTTAAGATGTGTGGGGACATCCCAAGTGGGCATGTCTTGCAAACAGACCTTTTTTTTTTAATTGAAGGATATTTGATTTACAGAATTTTGTGGTTTTCTGTCATACATCAACAAGAATCAGTCATAGGTACACCCATGGCCCCTCCCTCTCGAACTTTCCTTCCATTCCCTCCCTATCCCACCCTGCAACTTTTTAGTCTCCTTAGTGTGAAGGAGAGATCAGAACTAGAGATTATTTGGTTAGTTCTTCCCCATGGAATTTAGGATAATGTCAGACCTAGCTTATCATTCCAAGTCTTCTCTTAACACTGCATACCTACATTTACAGATACTAGGCTCCTAATCATGTCAACATGTTTTATTCCACAGCCTTGCATCTTTCTACATTAGAACTGCTTTTCCCTTTGAACTCCTGTACACAAGCATATCATACATACAGTGTGAGGTAATGGTCTAAGTTCATTTTTACACATGGCTATTAAAATTTCCTAGAACCATGTCTTGAATAAAACTTAATTTTCCTATTAAATTGTATTGTCAACACTATAGACAAAATCAATTGACCATAAATATAAAGCTTTATCTCTGACCTTCCAATTCTGTTTCATTGTCTCATTGATCTCATAGCAAGACCATATTTCCTCGATACTACAGATTTAGAATAAAGTTAGAAATTAGATGGGAAAGGAAATGGCAACCCACTCCAATATTCTTACCTAGAGAATCCCATGGACAGAGGAGCCGGGTGGGCTGCTGTCCACAGGGTCGCACAGAGTTGGATATGACTGAAGCGACTTAGCATGCATGCATGCATGCATTGGAGAAGGAAATGGCAACCCACTCCAGCGTTCTTGCCTGGAGAATCCAAGGGACAGAGGAGCCTGGTGGGCTACCATCTCTGGTATCGCACAGATTCGGACACAACTGAAGCAACTTAGCAGCAGCAGCATTTAGATAATATACAAGGCTTCCAACTTGTCTTTCTTTCCCAGAATTGTTCTGGCTATCCTAGGTTCTCTGAATTCCCACATAAATTTCAGAATCAGCTTGTCCGCTTCTAAAAAAAGGCAAACCTGTTCAATTTGTCTAATGCTTGGGTTGGTGAATATATTCTCTATTTTCTGATTTAGCTAGTTTGAGTCTTTTTTTTTTGCTTTGTCAGTCTCAGTTCAGTCGTTCAGTCGTGTTCGACTCTTTGCGATCCCATGGACTGCAGCACGCCAGGCCTCTCTGTCCATCATCAACTCCCAGAGTCTACCCAAACTCCTGTCCATCGATTCGGTGATACCATCCAACCATCTCATCCTCTGTCATCCCCTTCTCCTCCTGCCTTCAATCTTTCCCAGATCTTTTCAAATGAGTCAGCTCTTCACATCAGGTGGCCAAAGTATTGGAGTTTCAGCTTCGGCATCAGTCCTTCCAATGAACATTCAGGACTGATTTCCTTTAGGATTGATTGGTTGGATCTTCTTGCAGTCCAAGGGACTCTCAAGAGTCTTCTTCACAGTTCAAAAGCATCAATTCTTCAGTGCTCAGCTTTCTTTATAGTCCAACTGTCACATCCATACATGACTACTGGAAAAACCATAGCTTTGACTAGACGGACCTTTGTTGTCAGTCTACCTAAAAGTGTATCAACTTCATTGAACTTTTCAAAGAACCAACTTGCTTTTTTGGAACCACACCACACTCATAACAGATTTCACTTTCCTGGCCAGGGATTGAACCTGTGCCCCCTGCAGGGGCAGCCTGAAGTCTTAGCTACCCAAAGAATCAACTTTTAATTTCACTCATTTTCTCTATAAAATAATAGATAATAAAAAAATATTATTGATTTTCACTCTGATATTTAATATATTTTTCCTAATAATTACCTTCTGTTCATTTTACCCTCCTTTTCTACTTCCTAAAGTGGAAGCTTAGGTTATCGATTTGAGGCCTTTGTTAACAATATAGACATTTAAAACTATATTTTTTCTCTAAACACTGTTTCACCTATGTTTCCTACACTGTGATATGCTGTTTCTATTTTTTTCAACATGTTTTCTAAATTTTCTTCTGATTTCTTCTTTGGCCTATAGGTTATTTAGAACTATGTCACTTACTTTCCAAATATTTGGAATTTTCCTAAAAATTATTTTTCCTGATGATTTCTTAAATTTAATTCATACTTTGAATGAAGTCTATCTTTTAAAAAATACTGAAAAAAATTTTTGTGGTCAAGTATATGGTCTATCCTGGAAAAAAAGTCCTGTGTGCACTTGGAAATATGTATTCTGCTATATTGAAAGATATGTTCTAAATTTACCAGGTCAGTTAAGCAGATAGAAATGTTCAAGCCTTCTATATCCTTGCTGAGTTCAAGTCTTCTATATCCTTGCTGATAGTCTGTTTAGTTGTTCTACAGTTTTTTAGAGTAGCTGGGGAATTAACAGGTTGAAATTTCCAACCATAATTTGTTAATTGTTTTATTTTTTCTTCAATTTTGTCAGATTTGGCTTAATGTATTTTGGATTTCTGTTGATAGGTGTGTCTATAGTTATAATGGTTATTTGTATGTTTCTGATATTGACCCTCCTACATGAAATGTCCTTCTCATATTTCTTCTCTTAAATTCTATTTTTGTATGATGTTAACATAGCTACTCCATTTCTGTTATGATTACTGTTTGTATGATATATCTTTTCCCATATTTTACTATCCAACATATTCATATCTCTGTAACTTAAGTGACTCTCTTATACAGCATATAGTTGATTCTTGCATTATTATTTAGTCTGACAATCTCTTACTGATTGTTACTATTACTGATATAGTAGGATTTATATTTGTCACTTTACTATTAGTTTTTTAACAATGTAATAACTTCATTCTTCTTTTCTGCTTCCTTTTGTATTAAATATTTTACTATTATGATTTTAATTCTTCTATTAATATTTTAATGATATTTTCCCAATGTTGCTCTAGGAATTTCAACATGCATTTTAATTTATCAAAATCTATTTTAACATTGGCTTAATTCTAGTAAAATATAGCATCATGTTCCTGTATAGTTCCATTTCCTCCCACCTTTTTTTGTGCTATTTTTATCACATCTAGATATGTTACAAACCAAGAGTGTTATAAGTGCTGCTTTAAAAAATCATATTCTTTAGATAAATCAAAACAAGAAGAGAAAAAATACATTGCTTTTTTTTTTTTTTAAACATTTACCTGTATACTTTCCAGCACTATTTATTTTTTCATGTAGATTCAAGTTACTCTCTGGTTTTATAATTCTCTTCACCTGAGAAATTCCTTAAAGAATCCACCAGCCAATGAAGGAGACATGAGTTTGATCCCTGGGTTGGAAAGGTCTCCTGGATGAGGAAATGGCAACCCACTGCAATATTCTTGCCTGTGAAATCCCATGGACAGAAGAGCCTGGCGGGCTACAGTCCATGGGGCTACAAATAGTTGGACACAACTTGGTGATTGAGTAACAACAATAAATCTTCTAAGGTAGGCCTACTAGCAACAAACTCATTTTTACTTTCAACACTAGACATGTCACTACACTGCCTTTCTGCTTCCAGTTGTTCAGATGAGAAATCAGCCATTATCTGACCATGTTCTTTTACAGGCTTTCAAGATTTTCTTTTTGGCATTGGGTTTCAATACTTGATTATGACAGGTCAAGAATCGCTTTGTCTTTATCTCATTTGGAATACACTGGGATTCTTGATCCTGCATACGGTTTAACAACAAAGTTGAGATTTTTGACCATTATTCTTCAGATATGTTTCCTTTATCTCTTTTTCCTCTCTTATGGGAGGTGGGACTCAATTATGCATATATTGGCATACTTGATGTTATCCTACAGATCTCTAAGGTGCTAATCATTTTTCTTTAACATTTTTCTAAAGTTTCTTAACTGGATTATTTCTACTGATCTATCCATCATCTACTGATCTATCTTCAAGTTCTCTGGTTCTTTCTTCTGCCATCTTATATCTGCTATTGATTTCATCTAGTGGATTTTTCCCTTCCATTACTGTACTTTTCAACTTCAGAACTTCCATTTATTTTTATGTCTCTATTTCTGTATTAAGATTTCCTATATTACGAATCATTCTCATATTTTCCTTCAATTATTTAAACATGATTTCCTTTAATTATTTGAAATATTTACAATTGCTGCTTTGAAATCTTTGTTAAAGATCTGGGTCCTCAGAGACAGTCTATTGACTTCTTGTTGTTGTTTTCCCTCAGTGAGGGTCACACTTTTCTCTGCATGGTTCTTTATCTATTTACGTTTATTAAAAGGTAGATATTTTAGATTACATATTGTAGCAACCCTGGATGATATATTTCCCCTGAGAACTATTGTTCTGAATATTTTTCTTTCATTTTTGTATGTTTATTTTAGTATCTAGTCAGGAATTAATCTGTGGAAGCTGTTTCCCTCATAGTGTGTGGCTACCAATGTCTCTGTTCAGTATATTTTATACTAATTTTTATTTTAGCCTGAAGTCCAGTGGGTCACCCCATGTATGTCTGTGTAGTAGTCACCCAATGACTAGACAGAGGTGTTCAAACTCCTCAAATCAATACAGCTTCCCCCTTGTGTGGAGGTAAAGGGTCAAGCTGAGCTAGTTTTCAAGTAAAGGAACCAGGTGTTTGACTTTTCTCACATTTACACTCTATATCCCCAGTCTAGAAACTCAATCTTTTCCCTGTTGTTCAATTCTAGTTTTCCTGTCTCAAATTCTGCTATATATTAAAGTCTAAGGCCTAGTCCTATTCTTGAACTGATTCTCTAACCTTGTTCATTCCCTGTTGCACCCTGACTCTGGATACTTCATCTAAATAACCACCTACCAGCCATCAGTAATCTCTTCTGATACTGGGTTTTCTCTCTTATGCATATCATGTTATGGTTTAGCCTGTGTCATAAGCAACTAACTTTCCACCCTAGGTGAATAAGGTCAATAAAGAGGAAATTTCAGAGAGACGATAGTTTATTTATCATGGTATTTCTTATGCCTGTTACAGTGTGCTGTTTTGCTTTTTACAATCACCTAATGTTTGTGGCATTGCATTAAGCAAAATCACTACAATTGCTTTCCCTAATTATCTCCTTCAGTTTAGTTCAGCCGCTCAGTCGTGTCCGACTCTTTGCAACCCCATGAATTGCAGCACGCCAGGCCTCCCTGTCCATCACCAACTCCCGAAGTTTACTCAAACTCATGTCCATTGAGTCAGTGATGCCATCCTTACCCCATGTAAATTTTTTAATTTCCAAAATCTTAAGGCAGTTTTGTAATTTCTGAGTTTATTTTTTATATGCTGCTTATCAATCAGAGAAAGGCAATTTAAGAGCGGTATTAAAAACTTCTTCATATGTGCATACATACACATTTACAAATTTATGTTAAGAGCTTTATAGAATTAAAATATCATAATTAAAGAATCTCTTTCTGTTTTAGCAATGGGTTTGGCCCAAGTAAGTAACCATCATGACAGCCATACTGTCTCACAAAGATACACATGAAATAATGATTCTTTACTTGAATAATATGCGTATTAATTAGTTCCTACAGCACTTGAGAAACTTTTGTTCTCACCAGTAAGGTCACAAAATGCATCCGCCTTAGTTAGCAGCACAGTCACAAATCCTGAAGCAAGTTGGGGTCACATAGAAGACTGGTTAACTCAAAGGAAGGACAAAACCAGAGAGAAGAATTTTTCACAGCCCTGAAATGATGCCATGTGATCTAATCAAGGCACTATATTTTTGGCATCCTAATCCCTATTACCCACAATTAGAATGGACAGTTCTATTCAATTAGTACATGGCCAGGATGGCTTTGAATTTAGTGTTGAAAATATAGGCATGCCACATTAACATTCAAATAATCAAATAAGAAGGCGCAAGGGAATTTAGAATTTTTCTTAACAACTGGCACCAAGCTAATAATAAGAAATTTGCCTAAAAAATTTTAAACTTGAGTTATGATTTATTCTAAGGTAAAATGCCAAAATTATCTCAAGTTTGTCTACAAACTGCCAATCAGCTTTAAATTTTAAAGGTTAAGGACACCCTTAATATAAAAACCTCCATGCACAAATCAACAAAGGGTTTTTCTTTCATTTTTATATTACAGAAAAACATGCTGACATTCTCCATAGTAAGACACTCTCACTTAATATTCTCTGATTTCTAAAAGTCTAAACTTGACCTAGTGAAATATACAGATACATAACCTAATCTGAAACATTCTGAGTTAATCCCAAATAGTTACATTATGTATTTGAGTCCAGTGAAATATTAAATTGTCCTAGTATGTTAAAATGTCATTATAATAATAATAAACTCAAGGCAAATAATTTCAAATAATTCTAGAGTGTGGCAAAGGTTGGTGGGAAGATAAATTCATATATTTGGAAGTACTAATTTCTCTAATTTTCTTGCATTCTCCTCTAGTCTTTCCCATTCTGTTGTTTTCCTCTATTTTTTTGCATTTATCACTGAGGAATGCTTTCTTATCTCTCCTTGCTATTCTTTGGAATTTTGCATTCAAATGGGTATATCTGCTTTTCTCCTTTGCTTTTCACTTCTCTTCTTTTCACAGCTATTCGTAAGGCCTCCTCAGACAACCATTTTGCCTTTTTGCATTTCTTTTCCATGTAGATGGTATTGATCCCTGTCTCCTATACAATGTCACGAACTAGTCTCACATTATTACTTGATTTGTTAAACTTCATGAGCTGTTAGGTATCTTCTCTATTGTAAGGATGAGAAAATGTAAGCTCAAAAAGATTAAGTAACTTGCCTGAGGGCACACAACTAGTAACTGTCAGAGGCAGAATTTGAAACTAACTCTACAGCCACACATCACCAGACATGGGGAGAAAGAACATACCTTGTTTGACTTGCAAGAATATCACTAAGTTCTGCAGTTTTATTAAAGATGCCCTTTAAAGAAGTTCAGTTCAGTTCAGTCACTCAGACGTATCTGACTCTTTGCGACCCCATGAACTGCAGCAGCCAGGTCTCCCTGTTCATCACCAACTCCCGGAGTCTACTCAAATTCATGTCCATCGAGTCAGTGATACCATCCAACCATCTCATCTTCTGTCATCCCCTTCTCCTCCTGCCCCTAATCCCTCCCAGCATTAGGGTCTTTTCCAATGAGTCAACTCTTCACATGAGGTGGCCAAAGTATTAGAGTTTCAGCTTCAGCATCAGTCCTTCCAATGAACACCCAGGACTGATCTCCTTTAGGATGGACTGGTTGGATCTCCTTGAAGTCCAAGCAACTCTCAAGAGTCTTCTCCAATACCACAGTTCAAAAACATCAATTCCTCGGTGCTCAGTTTTCTTCACCATCCAACTCTTACATCCATACATGACCCCTGGAAAAACCACAGCCTTGACTAGACGGACTTTGTTGGCAAAGTAAAGTCTCTGCTTTCAAATATGCTATCCAGGTTGGTCATAACTTTCCTTCCAAGGAGTAAGTGTCTTTTAATTTCATGGCTGCAATCACCATCTGCAGTGATTTTGGAGCCCCAAAAAATAAAGTCTGACACTGTTTCCCCATCTATTTCCCATTAGGTATGGGACCAGATGGCATGATGTTAGTTTTCTGAATGTTGAGCTTTAGGCCAACTTTTTCACTCTCCTCCTTCACTTTCATCAAGAGGCTTCAGTTCCTCTTCACTTTCTGCCATAAGGGTGGTGTCGTCTGCATATCTGAGGTTATTGATATTTCTCACGGCAACCTTGATTCCAGCTTGCGCTTCTTCCAGCCCAGCGTTTCTCATGATGTACTCTGCATATAAGTTAAATAAGCAGGGTGACAATGCACAGCCTTGACGTTCTCCTTTTCCTATTGGGAACCAGTCTGTTGTTCCATGTCCAGTTCTAACTGTTGCTTCCTGACCTGCATACAGGTTTCTCAAGAGACAGGTCAGATGATCTGGTATTCCCATCTCTTTAAGAATTTTCCACAGTTTATTGTGATCCACACTATAAATATGTAAAACTTAGACCCTAAACGAATTACCTTGTCACCAAATTGTCCACACATTTTTAAAATAAATAACATGAATGCAAAAGCACAAAAACAAAAGCATATCAAGAAGAGCAGAAGGCATATCTAACAGACCAGGCTAAGAGGCTGCCAGAACATTACTTTGCTGCCAAAGGTACATACAGTCAAACCTATGGTTTATACAGTAGTCATGAATGGATATGACAGTTGAACCATAAAGAAAGCTGAGCTTCAAAAAATTGATTCTTTTGAACTGTGCTGTTGGAGAAGACTCTTTGAGAGTCCCTTAGACTGCAGAAAGATAAAACCAGTCAATCCTAAAAGAAATCAGTCCTGAATATTCTTTGGAAAGACTGGTGCTGAAGCTGAAGCTCCAATTCTTTGACCATCTGATGCGAAGAATGGACTCACTAGAAAAGACCCTGATGTTGGGAAAGAATGAAGGTAGGAAGAGAAGGGGATGACAGAAAGTTGAGATGGTTGGATGGCATCACCAACTCAATGGACATGAGTTTGAGCAAGCTTGGGAGTAGGTGATGGACAGGGAAACCTGGCGTGCTGCAGTCCATGGGGTCGTAAAAAGTCAGACACAACTGAGCAACTGAACTAAGTCAATTAACAATTGAAAATTGGAATACATTCCCCTAAATTATAGTAGTATCACATAATCAACTATATCATTGAACCTAAAATATCTTAAGGTCATTCACTCACCTTGAAAAATTAATATGTTGCCATTTCTGAAAGTAAATATAAGGGAGAATACATACGTTATGGCAATTTTAAAATATCATGAAGAATTTTGTGAATACTTACTAAGAACTCATCTAGTTTTATTTCAACCATTTCATGGATGTTCAGGTGAATGCCTATTTAGTCATATTCTCTTTTCACAAAATTGACATTATGACAAGATCCTTATTAAAGCATGAACTGGTGAAAATTTTCATAGACTTAATAAAACGTGAATATTCAGCTTTTCTGAATTTTATAGAGTACTGGGGGCAATGTATGTTATACTGTGTGCCATAGTTCCCTTGATCTCTCTTGAAAAAAGAGGAACTCTAAATACATATGAGATCAAAGAAAAACAAATATTACACAAAAACTGCCTTTCAGTTTTTGAAATATGGTTGTGTTCTTTTAAGGTTCATTGTATTCCTTTATAGTGAAAGTGAAAGTCGCTCAGTCATGTCCAACTCTTTGTGACCACATGGACTATACAGTCCATGGAATTCTCCAGGCCAGAATACTGGAGTAGGTAGCCTTTCCCTCCCCCAGGGGATCTTTCTAAACCCAACCATCAAACCCAGGTCTCCCGCATTGCAGGCAGATTCTTTACCAGCTGAGCCACAAGGGAAGCCCAAGAATACTGGAGTGGGTAGCCTATCCCTTCTCCAGAGGATCTTCCCAACCCAGGAATCAAACTGGGGTCTCCTGCATTGTAGGCGTTTTCTTTGCCAACTGAGCTATCAGGGAAGCCTGGTATGGTCATCACTAACTGCAACAAGATTTCAGAAAAATAATTCATCATATTTATTCAGTCGTGTTTCTTTCTTATCATGTTATGCTGTTTCAGTAGTCCATATATTCCTAAAAAATACTCACTGAATTAGAAAACTGTACAAAGATCTTAAACAATGAATTATTTTTCTGTATTTTAAAGATGAGGAGTATAAGAAACATTTATGATCCAATTTAAATCACTTTTGCTTTAAAACCAAGGCCAAATAGCAAAGCCTCTTCTACTGTTTGTGCTCTATAGTGTAACATCTCTTGATTACTCTGACAGAGTTCCAGTCACAGGTTGTGAGTCAGAAAGAGGTTTTTCAATGTCCAGCAGCTAAATGTGTCAGCCATGACATTTCTGAAAGTTCTATTTTTATATACAGAGAGAAGGAAAAAATCACTTCTTTGTATCTATCCCTTGCAAAATTCTCAGTTTAACTCCAGCTTTAGATATGTATAGTAGTGAATGCATTCTTAGTTAACATGACAAGTGACTGACATTTTTAAACTGGAATAATGCATGTAACGAAAAAATAATCCATACAAGTTTGTCCCTTCTGCGTTCTTATTCCTTCTTTTAGTAATAAAGACTGTTGAAATGCAGTTGAAATGATACAAAATGCAATTCAAATGTCACTATTGTCCTAATCCTTTTTTTCTACTCTTATATAGCTTATCTAAAAATGTTGAAATGTAACTTGCTTGAGTTATAATATTATGTGAATTAAGAGTCAGCATTGTTTGGAAGCTCCTTTTAATTGGTCTACAGGGAGGTTTTCTGTATATATTAAAATGATTGTATGTCTGAATTATAATGAACCTACCTTTAAACTTCCATTGTGTTTAAACATGTATTAGAGGCAAACCATTTTAATACTTCTTGGAGCAGGCTTTATTGCTAAAACTATTGGTTTGGCCATCTTGGCATAAATGGAAATTTCTGATTGGCTGTCATATCAATGTCAGTGGAGCCAGGAAGTGCATGGCTCTGGCTGTTTTCCTTATTTTTATTTATAAATTCTGTTTCATAACAGCAATAAGATGCTTCAGGCCTTGCAGTTCTAGGGGATTATTGCACTTGTCAGGTGGTAAAAATCACTGGCCCTCTGCCTTGTGCCTCAGAACACCACTAGAGGCATGTAATCACTGAGAAATGCAATTCCTAGAATTTCTTAATATTTTATAAAGACATATTTAACTTTTAAAATAAATGATCTATTTTGAAGGTTGGAAGTGTCATAGAGTATTCAACCACTAGCTAAGAAATGAACAAAACTTAGGTCATAGAGGCAGAGAGAAATGGCCAAGCAGTGACCATCTTTCAGTAAGTCCAAAAGGATATATAAATCTAGAATAAAGTACATTTTAGATGTAAATTGAGAAGCTGGACTCTGAATAGTCAACATATTTGTATATTAATATAAATTGTTTTACCATAATATTCTAAGTTTGTTTTCATCCTTACAAATAAATATTAATATACTTATATACAAAAACATGATATAGATTGCAAGTGTAAATACATGAAAGTCACACTTGAAAAAGCATAATTTACTTACACTGAAGGAAAGGATACACACTATTTTTTCCTACTAAAAAAGTCCTACCTGATATAATTAGAATAATATTTAGTAAAAAAAAAAAAAAAAAAAACTTGAAAAGTATACTCTTGGAAATATAAGCGGGCTGATTTGTCTAATAAATTAAATGCAAAATTTGACACAAAGTATACAACAGTGGATAGATTGAAAAATGAAGATTAAATTTCTATTTGTAAGTAATTGTTTGGAAGTAAATTTCTGTATTTTACCAATTGTTCTAAATAACAATGTAAACCAAAGGAGACCAAATTATCTTTCCAGGGAAAGAATACCAAAGTTTTTCTTGGAAAAGGGCCAGTTTTAGGTAGGGGGTGTTTATGGCCTGGGGAGTTACTGTAGCAATAGAAAAAGATTAATAATTTGCACATGTTAGATTCTTGGAAGGCAGGACACAGCTGTAAAGAATTAACCCCTCTTGAGAGATGTAAAAACACAGAGCAGCTGAGAGGAGACCTATTGGGAGGGACTAAAAACTATTCAGGCTACAGATGTCCTCAAAGTGAAGCAGAAAAAGTACTTTTGGGAACTGACAAGCTTTTGTCTTTGCTTATAAATGGGCAGATAACTTTAAAAAAAAATTAGACAAAAGGAGCAAATTGTGTCCAATTAAAATGTATTATTGAAATATTAAGCAAGCACTATAATGAATTGCTGAAAGAAATGAGTAGTACAATGCTTTCCTCAAGGATGACCTAAAATAAAAGCCACTCTGTTAAAGGAAAGTGTGTATATCTGTGTGATGATGCTTTATACCTCTAACTTTCTGAAAGGTCACTTTATTGATTGACAAAGAATTTTTTGGAATACACAAACCTATAAAAAAAATAAGCAATCAAATGAAAACATTTTTTTCAATGGCTAAATGAGAGGCCCAAAGGCCATTTTAACTGAAATTGGTGGTTAATTTTTGCTTCTTGGGAGAGAAAAGTGGCTGCTATGCTTCAATGAAAGAAGCCTAACGTAACTTTTATAAAGATTTTAAAATACAGGTTTAAAGAGTGATGATCCTACCGAAAACATAAAATCTCCTCAAAGTGAATCTCAATCATCATTCCAATTTCGATTGAGCCTCAAGTAGAGATGGAAAAAATACACACCCAACTTAATGTTTAATTCAGTACCTCAGTGTTGCCTTCAAAATAGTGTGTCAGTGGTTCTGAAAGTGTGGTCTTAGGTCCCCTGGGGGTCCCTAAGACTCTTTCATGGACCTTACAAGGTCAAACTTATTTTTGTAATAATACTAAGACATCACTTTTTTCACTTTCATTGTCTCATGAGAGTTCAAGTGGACCTTCCAGAGACTACATGACATGTGATGACATCATCACCCTGGTGGTTAATGGAACATGCACGCATCAGTACTCTTCTATTGAAGGGGATTTTCTAGGTGAACTCCTTGGGGTCATTAGTAATTTTGTATAAAGTAGTCTGGAGACCAAAAGTTTGAAAGGTATTAAAATAAATATGGTCACCTGACCTACCTTACAATAACATCCTTGCCTGTATTTTTGATGCTTGCTAAGCTTTCTACATAGTGTTAAACACATTGCAGTTGATATTATGATGATTAAAGAGTGAACATACTTGTTATATGTACATTTCAAACTCTGTTCTTAGCAGCAGAGCCTTTAAAAATCAATGAAAGAAAGTCGTGTCATCAGCTTACCTACTCACAGATAAAAAGCAGAGCTATGTCCAAGGGAGCAAGGAACATAGGCCTGTCTATGGGCCTGCCTCCAAAAACACCACCAGAGTTTCCCAAATCCCTACTGAGATGCTGCGAAAACTACCTAACTGTTAGATTTTCCATACACACAGCACAGACACACACACACACACATATATATAGAGAGAGAGAGTGTGTTGTTCTACACATAATATTTGATTTGATTTAAATAACAATCTGGTGAAGTATAAGAAATAGATGTTACCCCACAATAAATACAAAGATGGAAAATAAACTGTCCAAGGTCGCACACTAGTAAGTGATATAGCCAAGCCTTACACCAACCCCTTCCAATTCCATGTCCAGAGACCTTATCTCTATACCATTCTAGTTCTACTTGGCACTTTAAACTGCTCATAAACTTAAGCTCAATTTTTATAAGTATTATATATTTAGCTCTCTTCTTCCCTAAGAAAGGAGAGAGAAGAGACCCCTGTATTCATTCTGAGTTTTCCTCAAGAATTATCTTCTAGAACTCTACCTTGGCGAGCACCTCAGTGAAGATAAGAGTCACTAGGGGGATTTCTGTTAACCTTGCTCCCCAGATAGTAAATAAACAAGCAAATAAATATGAGAGGAAGAAGAGGAGGGAGTAATCATTCAGAAAAGATATATTTCAAGAGGACACTGATTCTGCTTAAACTCTCCCTTTTTTTCCCCCCCAATCCGGTCTCCCAATCCTTTAGTGAGCATAAAAGCTGAAAGAGAGAGAGGTATTAAGAATTTAAATTCTTCATATATTGTAGTATTAAGAATTTAAATTCTTCATATATTATACACACATGAGGTGTTTAAAAGGTGTATTTTAATTGAAGAGTACTCACCTTACACCCTTATTTCAGGTAAGTAAACAAACACGACAGGATGAACAGCTTTCTAAGATCATACAGGCAACAGTTAAATAAAGGTAACAATTAATAAGGCAAAACTATAGAACATGTGATTTAATCACTATATTGTTTTTACCCCTCATTAGGCCATTGTTACTAGACCAGCTCTCCCTCTTCTACCGATTCTTCTTCATTCCTCAACCTCCAACAATGGTACCCCAACTTTTATCTGCAGCTCAGTCATGTATTTTGTGGGGGAACAGGACTTCAGCAGGAGTATGAACTTTCTGTGGAATAGGTTAGTCTCCTACTGAGTTGGAATTCTCAACCTTCTTGGGGTTGCCTGGCCCAGATATTTTTTGCTAGACCGAGAATTCAACATGGTCATTATTTCAGACTTCAGAGGAACATTCACAAGCAGGTCTGATCTGTCTAAAGCTACATTAAAAGCTCCTGAATACCATTTCTATTAACCACTGTATTTCGAATAATTTTTCACTAAAAATAGCACCACATACAAATCGAGTAAAAGAAGTATTTGTCAAGCTGTGTTAGTTAATAGTAACTCTAATATAAAGACTACAGCATGTTCAGAGAAAATGAATCTAATGATTTAACACAATCCTATGTTTAATTAACACAATAATCTTTTGCATACCAACTTATTCTACTGTTTAAAACAGCATTTTATCACACAAAATAGAATAATATTTGACTTAACATAGTACTTGTAATCACTATGGTGTATCTAATGTACTATTAAAAATAAATAGGCATATTAAAAATTTTAACAGTTATTTTAAGCAAAAATTGATACTCATCGGGCAGCATCCAGTCTAGCACACAGAAAAGAACTCTGAGGAGCTGAACAAAATGAAAAACTTTTATAGGCAGATTGGAGCAAGAACAAGGAAGTTATACTAGGCCAAAAAGCCAGGTTGTTTATTGCAAGATTATTTTCCTTTAGGGACGTCAGGATCTATCAGGCAGATTACCTAACTAGTGCTCACATGTGATTCCTGATTGACTGACTTATGATTCCTTTTCTGGGAGAGCCAAAACTGTAATTAAGTCTCAGCTTGATGAGGTAAGGCTTAGAACAAGTGACTCCATCTGGGGTTTGTTGTCTTATTTTAAATAGTACACAGGGCCTTTGCCAGGTGGGTGAAATTTATTTCACCATTTTACAAATACTAATAATAGACACAGAAGTTAAAGTAATGTTCCTGGAGCCATATCCCAACCCGTTGCACTACTAAAACTGAAAGATTTTTTTTTTTTTTTTGCTTTCCAGTTAGGTTCTTAAGCTTCTCGGTTACTTTGAGATTATTTTACTATCACAAATGTTTTCTTCTACCCAAAGCACTGTTTATTGAATATCTACAATGAACCAGGGAATTTACATGTTATCTCACTAAACCCTCAGACACCACCGTGCTAAAAAATGATCATTCGTGAGTCCACTGAAGTTCAGAGATGTTAAGTAATTTGCCAGACTTGAATACAACTGAATCAAGGTCCTAGTCCTTAGTTTAAGAATCTACCTTTCACTACCTTGCTCCACTTTCTTCCACTACAAGTTGTAAAGAAAAACATTTCTGCAAACAATCAAATATAATAACCCACAAAGGCTAATATATCCCAAGACAACAATTTATTTTTAAGGGAAAAAAATAAAATGACAATTTTTTCCCAATAGTTAAACTTTTTTTATTGCTTAAATCTGAAGGCTATAGCAGCTTAATTTTTAAAGTAATAAGTTACTACAAAACATGAGAAGTGATTAAGAAAAATTCATTTTAAAGCAGGAATCAAAATTTGGCAAATGTATATTGATCTCTAATTATGTTAACATTATGCTAAGTCCTAGCCTCATGGAGCTTACTTTCTAGAGTATTTTGATACAGAATAAAGGGATACAGAAATAAGGGGATACAAACAAGAAAAAGAAAAGTTAACTGCAAACACCTGTAGTTAAAGTAGGACTGAAAAACCAAATGAGGCAGCAAAAAAAGCTCCAACAGGCTGTTTTACAAAAAAACTTGCAAATTATCTTAAGTCACAGACAATTGAAACTTGCTGATTTTCACTAAGGAAGAATAAGGTTTAGTTTTAGAAAAGACTGCTATATCTGTTTCTTTACCTTAGGGAAGTCTTCAGCCCAACGGGAACATCGCGAGAAAAGTCCAGGCCCGCAGAAAGCCCCTACTCGTTTCCATTCTTTTCTTTGATTGGTTCCTCCCCAGACAGGAAGTCCCGCCCTCTACCTGAGGCGTGTGATTTGTTAAGGATGGCCTACTTGTGGCTATAGCATAATGCCGGGTTTATCAGCTTTTAGATTTTCAGTTAACTAGTCTGGTTATGCTAACGACTTTATTAACCTGATGGTACGTGCATGTGTAGCCTTTTTAGTGGTTTAAAGGAAGAAGAAAAGACTGCCTCCTTGCAGGCCACCACCATAAATTGGCCAGCCCTGTGACGCTTGCTGGTGGCACGGAAAAGGCAGGGTTTCGGGGCAGAATTCTGTTGTAGCTAGATGAGTGAGATACCCTATTAACTTGCCATTGTGACAGAAGGGTTTGGAAGGAATTTGTTTTATATGATATTAAGGCAATAGGGCCAGATTTTAGCTCACTAGTAACAAAGGAGCTGAAGTAGTCCCAAAGTAAACACATTCACTTAAGAAGACTGAAACATTTACCTACAAATAGCCTCTTCAGTTAAGCGCTTCCCGAGGAGGACCTGGAAGTCTGTTTATTTTTCCAGCAACAACGCATCGGACATTTTTGCTAGGGAAAAATCTTTGTCTACCTAACTACTTTAGTCTTCTTTTTAATCGGGGATTGGAGAAAGATTTAACTCAGTTACAGCCCTTGTTAGCTTTTGTAATTACTGCTCAAGAGAAGCTAAGTTGCTTACTTCTAGCTCTTGGGCTGCTTGGGGTGGGGGCGGTTGTTTTTAGAGTCCCCTTGAGATAATGATTCTTCTGGGTCAGTCAGAAGAAACAATCTGCAACAATGTCAGTTCCCCAGAGTGACACTTCTCGAGGGGCCTAGATTCAGCTGTCAGTCACCTTCAGCCCAGAGCCATCAAATCCATTTACACAAAAGCTGGTTATCACAAACCTTTTGAAAAGCTAAGTAAAGAGGAGATTTACCCATCCCTGAATCTTCATTCTTTTTTCTTTGATTCCCTCATTTCCCCTATCTTTCCTTTTCCCCCCCCCTAACTACCTCTGAGAACTTCTGGGATTTTCCCCCTTCTTTTGTTCCACCCTAGAGCTTACACTATTGTTATCTTAAAGCTTAAGCTTAAGCTTGAATGTAACTCTCCAGATATACAGAAATACCATACTCTTGAATGAAAATTTTTAATTCTAATAAGTATTTTTGTCTCCAAAAGCATAGGATTTTCTGGGGGTTGAGAAAGGATTGTTTAGTGTTATAATGTTGAAAAAAGTTCTGTGAGTATTTTAAAAATTTCTTTCAGCATGTTTGGCTGTGCATGTACGTTTGTGCATCCCTTCCTACTGTATACATACCTTTTTTATTTTTGTAATTTTTTGCACTAAAGGGACTATATTGTAAAAGCTTGAATCAGTTTGCAACTGAAATGATCCTCAACAACCTATACAAATAAAAAAATTATTATGTAAATATTACTGAATTTTGAATCTAACAGTTCTTTCTGTGAATTCTATAACTTTGTAATTATAAGGAACGAATTTCCTTTCACCAAGAAAAGGAGAAATTATGGTCATGCTCTAGAAGTTCTGATTTTCTCTGTGTAATGGCATTATTATAAACATTTAGTTTAACAAATTGAAAGACAGTTTTAATTAGTGAAAAGTATAAATAAAATACTACATTAAAATGCAAGTTTATTTCATTGATGTGTGTATGGTTGGCAGAATTAGACTAATAAACTATTGACTAGTATTAAAAAAATGGCTTAAAGGAGCATTTGTAATTAGTTTGTCAATTATAAGAAATGTGGGGCTTCCCTGGTGGCTCAGATGGTAAAGAATCCACCAGCAATGCAGGAGACCTGGGCTCAGTCTCTGGGTTGGGCAGATCCCATGGAGAAGCGAATGGCTAGCCACTCCAGTATACTTGCCTGGAGAATTCCATGGACAGAGGAGACTTTTACTTTATAGTCCCTTTAGTTCAAAAAAATTGCAAAAATAAAAAGGTATGTGTACAATAGGAAAGGATGTACAAATATACATGCACAGTCAAACAGATGCTGAAAGAAATACTTAAAATACTACAGTCCATGGGGTTGCAAAGAGGTGGACATGACTGAGTGACTAACACTATATAAGAAATTTAGGGCAGTGGCTATGGAAAGAAGCATCAGATAGCCTGGACTTGGTAGAGGTGTTAGGCCTGGAAAGAAGAGCAGGCCAAGGAAAAGCATACCTAGAGCCAAAAGACACTTGATAAACAAGATATTTCACATACAATGCAAACAATGTCTGTAAGACCAGTACTAACATTACCAGTTGCACATGACATAACCCAAGTTAATTCAGACACTCATCTGGCCCTGATCTCCTAGTCACTACCAAAAGGGCACAAAATATTTCACTGATAAATAATTGTTATGTTTCATTTATTCATTCAACATTATTTCCTAAGCATTACTACTACTTGCCAGGTTATAATAGTGAAAGGATCTTAAGTAACTTACCATGCGGTAGAAGGAACTAACAGTAAGTAGGTTTTGATCAAAACAGATTATCTTCAAGTAAACATTGAAGTTTTATTTGAAAAATTAATTTTTTTCATTAAGACTGTATAACAATGTTAACTATGTCCCAAGAACAATGTTAGGATTTAAGGACATTAAAAAAATGAGTAAAATAGGGACTGAGTCCCAAGATAGCTTCCTACTTGCCTAACTTAGCATAGGCCACTGTTATCTCTTCAGGAACCTGGGCCTTCATGGTTTGAATCTTGCTGAACCCTTCGACTTCTTTGTATGTGCCCATTTTACTCAAATCACATTCTCAACACATGAGTTTGGGGGGGTTTGTTACTTGCTCTCAGTTGTTGAAATATGTCAGCTCTTTTTCTCCTCAGGGCCTTTGGGATGCTTGTGGTTCAAGTTTGTAAAATTTTATTATGTGGTTCACCGCTGAACTTACTGTGAGGACAGTAGAAGTAAGTTATTAGCTTTTATGGTTGAATGTTACCTCTGATAGGAAATTTTGATCTCTTAATCCACTAGACTCTGATAACTTTGTACTAAATATATAAAATAAACTCTTCGTACTGTCACTCATCTGTTTGATAGATTAACTAGCTACTTTTTTTTCTATGTCACTATCATTACCACAATTGTGTATTTCAATGCAGTTAGACAATTGTGAAAAATTGTTTTATCTAAATATTAATGAAATCCCAATATAACAGTTTCTTTCTGTGAGTTCTGTAACTTTGTAATTATAAGGAACTGACTTCCTTTCAATGAAAAAAGGAGAATAGTCATGCTTTATAAATTCTGATCATCTCTGTGTACTCTATAGATTATGTTGTATTCATTTCCTGAGACTGTTCTAACAAATTGCCGCAAGCCAAGTGGCTTAAAATAATAGAAATTTATCCTTTCAGTGTTCAGAAGCCTGAAATCAAGGTCAGCCATGCTTCTCTATAGGCTTTGAAGAGAATCCATTCCATGCCTCCTGTCTAACTTTTTGTGGTTGCCTGCCATCCTTGGCATTCCTTGATTGGTAACCATACCTCTCTAACCTTTGCTTCTGTCTTTTGTGCCTTCTCCTCTTCTGCCCTGTGTCTCTCCTCTGGGTGTTTCTTTTAAGGACATATTATGGATTTAGAACCCTCCTAGGTAATCCCAGAATTGGGATTGGAAGGACTGTTGCTGAAGCTGAAACTCCAGTACTTTGGCCACCTCATGCGAAGAGTTGACTCATTGGAAAAGACCCTGATGCTGGGAGGGATTGGGGGCAGGAGGAGAAGGGGGCGACAGAGAATGAGATAGCTGGATGGCATCACCAACTCGATGGGCATGAGTTTGAGTAAACTCCGGGAGTTGGTGATGGACAGGGAGGCCTGGTGTGCTGCAATTCATGGAGTCGCAAAGAGTCGGACATGACTGAGTGACTGAACTGAACTGAACTGAGAAAGGCAATCCCAAAGAAAGGCAATCCCAAAGAAAGACAATCCCAAAGAAAGGCAATGCCAAAGAATGCTCAAACTACTGCACAGTTGCACTCATCTCACACGCTAGCAAAGTAATGCTCAAAATTCTCCAATCCAATCTTCAACACTACATGAACTGAGAGCTTCCAGATGTTCAAGCTGGATCTGGAAGAGGCAGAGAAACCAGAGATCAAATTGCCAACATCCATTGGATCATAGAAAAAGCAAGAGAATTCCAGGAAAAAACATCTACTTCTGCTTCATTGACTATGCAAAATTGACTTTGTTTGTTGTGAATCACAACAAACTATAGAAAATTCTAAAGGAGATGGGAATACCAGACCACCTGAGCTGCCTCCTGAGAAAGGTGTATGCAGGTCAAGAAGCAACAGTTAGAATGAGACATGGAACAACAGACTGATTCCAAATTGGGAAAGGGATACATCAAGGCTATATAGTGTCACTTTGCATATTTAATTTACATGAAGTGTGCATCATGCGAAATGCTGAACTGGATGAAGCATAAGCTGGAATCAAGATTGCAGGGGGAAATATCAATAATCTCAAATAATGCACATGATACCACTTTAATGGTAGAAAGCAAAGAGGAACTAAAGGGCTTCTTGAGGAGGTGAAAGAGGAGAGTGAAAAAGCTGGTTTAAACTCAACATTCAGAAAACTAAGATTGTGGCAAACAGTCCCAGCATTTCATGGCAAATAGATGGGAAAACAGTGGAAACAGTGATAGACTTTATTTTCTTGGGCTCCAAAATCACTGCAGATGGTGACTGCAGCCATGAAATTAAAAGATGTTTGCTTCTTGGAAGAAGAGCTGTGACAAACCTAGATATCATATTAAAAAGCAGAGATATTACTTTGCCAACAAAGGTCCGTCTAGTCAAATCTATGGTTTTTCCAGTAGTCATGTACAGATGTGAGTTGGACTATAAAGAAAGCTGAGCACCGAAGAATTGATGCTTTTGAAATGTGGTGTTGGAGAAGACTCTTGAGAGTCTCTTGGACTGCAAGGAGATCCAACCAGTCCATCCTAAAGGAAACCAGTCCTGAATATTCATTGGAAGGACTGATGCTGAAGCTGAAACTCCAATACTTTGGCCACCTGGTGGTAAAGAATTGACTCATTGGAAAAGACCCTGATGCTGGGAAAGACTGAAGGTGGGAGGAGAAGGGGACAACAGAGGATGAGATTGTTGGATGGCATCACCAACTTGATGCCCATGAGTCTGAACAAGCTCTGAAAGTTGTTGATGGACAGGGAAGCCTGGCGTGCTGCAGTCCATGGGGTCGCAAAGAGTCAGACACAACTGAGAGACTGAACTGAATTGACTAGTTAATCTAGATGTTGTCCTTGAGAACCTTAATTTAATTACATTTGTAAACTATCTTTTTTCCAAGTATAATAGCATTTACAGTTTCTAGGAATTCGATGTAGATGTGTCTTTTGGGGTATCTTCATTTAACCCAATATATATGGGAATTTATTCATTTGCTATTTTATATTTTTCATATGTTTTCCTTTCAAAAACAAATTATCATGGTGCTTAATACAACTTGAATAATTAATATATATATTCAACATTTAGCTTTAAAATAGTATTTAATCTATCAGATTTATGATTAAGAATTTCTATAAAATTTTGATGACCTGGTTCTAGGATTGCAAGAATTTTACTGAGGAAAATATTTGGTTCACGCTATGTGTAGGAAATTATATATCCTTTGTCTTTATCATAGGCTCATTTTCATAATCTTAGAGGAAGAGGCTGAGGTAATGACTATCAAAATCAACCATATGTTACAATCATTTATTTGAAGTATTGACAAATAATTAATGGTTTGATAGGAGAAAAAATACTTAGGAGAAACATTTACATTACAGTTAACAATAACTGGTGAAATTAGCAAATTGAGCATCCAGTATGGTTATTTATTTATTTACTTTTTTAATTTCTTATACTTACAAGGTAGCCTTACTTATAAAAGATCAGAAAGACAAATAAATATGTTTTTTCTTGTGCACGTGTATATAATCACTATGAGTCATATAGACTCTCATGTTAGCTGAAATATTCACAGATTACAGGTGAGTTGATTGTTTCTAAAATTACAGTTTTTATTTATTCTTTTTTAAAAAAATAATGCTTAATGAATATTATCTTCTTTTGGAAGTGTACTTGGAAGTTAGTAACTAGAGTGAAGAAAGAACATTAGGTAAGGAAACTATGGTTTAGAGAATGACATTTTGAGAAAAGGAAAATAGCATTAGAAACAAAGTGTAATGAACTACAAAACAGCTATATTATACATGAAAAATGTGTAAAAATACTCAAAAATAGTACTTAAATGGAAAAAAATTCACAATCTAATGCATTGTTTTGTTTGATTAGGAAATAAAAAACAATTTGTATTTTTAACTAAACTCTATAGGAAATTATGATCATCTCAACATGAAACATTGTATCAAAGCCATAGCAGTCCATAGTTTACACAAACCTTCCCATGAGTTGGCTGGGAGCTATTTGACCTAGCCAGAGAGTTTTTATGTCTCAAGATTTTCATTTTTACAACAGAAGACTATCTGTCATCCATGATTTTTGTGTTGATAAAAAAAAAAAAAAACGTAAAATTTTCCATCTGAGAGCAAACCACACACTTAGGGAGCATATTAATTCTATCACAGCAGTAGAAATTCACCAAATCAGACTTAAGTTGCCTCAACTAGTTTTTCTTTCCCTGATCTCCAACCCTCCAGTATTTGAGTTATTAATTTACTGGCAAGGAATGATCAAATCACAGCAGAACTGTGTAAGGGAATTCTGGGAAACGGATTGAGGTGAGAAAGATTTTCTATTTAACAAGGATTCCTCATTACAGATTGCTCTTAAAAGGAAAAACAGATGCTAAAGAATGTTAGAAACTGATAAGAGCAAAAAAGGAAAATAGAAGATTACGTACAATGGTGTGTATGTAGAGTGTCTGTCTGTCTGTCTGTCTGTGTTGACTTGAGAATCTTTGACACAGGAGTGAATGAAAACACAGTGATATGTTGGAATCTACTTTGCAGTCTCAGCTATATTGTTTCAATCTATTCCTTATAACCATTTCCAGCTCTCTCTTTTTCTCACACAGCACCAGGATTTACTCAATGTCATTTCCAAAAGTAACACCTCAAAAAACACTTTCAGAAACAGTTTCTCAATTCCAGGATACTGATACTTTTAGCAGCCAGAAAAGAATTTTTGATAACCATTTCAAAGACTATGAAAATAGCATGAATAGTTTTCCTCCCAAAACAAATTGTATACATTGTACACACATTAACACAGATGGGAAAAAAATGGTAAAAGTGAAGCATGAAGTCTAGAAATATTCAGTGTTTCACCATTTATGTTTGAATGTATCTGAATTGTATCAAAAAATCTTGATTTTTTTTTTCAGTTATTTTTGGAACAGTTAAGATATATTGAGGCTCCTTTGTAGATGGCAAGATTTTATTTGGAAAGCTATAATAAATGTTTTCTTTTACAAAAATTTACTTTATTTACTTGGCCAGTGAAGTCTACTCCCTCCAAGATTTGCTTTTACTTTTTTAAAATATTTGTTCCTAGATTCTTAAAAAAATCTAGAAAGGAAAATAAACTCATTGTGGAATATAGTTTACTTTTTAAAAAAAAATTTTTAGTGAAAAGTTGGTAGTATTTCCATTTTAAAAGATTAAAATATATTACAAATGAGGAATCTGCTTTCTATTGCTTGTATCAATGTACATAAATACATATTTATGGAGGTATATGTGTCATTATCTTTATTCCCTTATTTTCAAAGAGAGATGTGTATTATGTATAGTTTAATGATCCAGACCATTATTATAGCCCATAAGTATGGAAAAATCATGAAAAATCTTTTGGCTTAGATTGAAAGTAAAACTCAGGTCTGAGATCTTAACCATTTAAAACCTTGAAATCTAATAAATTAAGCATCATTGAGCCTGGTCCCATCCTTCATAACAGCTCTCCAGAGAAAAGCCTAAAAGCCGGGGCACTCTAAGATGAGCTGTGGATGATTCAGTAGGTGGCACAATTTTCACTGAGTCAGTACTGAACTGATGCCCCAGCATGGTATGAGGGGGCACTGCACTGCTGGAGGTGTCGTCTAATGGATGAGGGTAAAACCAAGGTCTTGACCACCAGCAGTTATTAAAAATCCCATGGCACTTTTCAAAAGAGTAAAGATGATGTTAAACCCTGTGTCCTGGCTAATTTCCAAATTGGGCAATTATATTCTGCCTACTTAAAATTTCTCTGTAATTTTAGTTGGATAATATATTCTCCATCTTCTGCCCTATGCTTTTGCTATTTCGAGTTTAGAGGTGGATGCATTTCTGTGGTGAGGGAAGGGATGCTTCTTTGAAATATGTCTTGCAAGGTCTGAGATCAGAGAATGAAGGTACGACATCCATCTATCAGAACAGGTGCCATATTAGTTTGTTTCCCTTGTGATTAGGCTGAGTATAAGAAAATTGCCAAATAAGTGTCTTTAAAAATAGCCTCGTCAGGTAGTCAGAGGTGCTATGCTTGCAAAGGTTTCTAAGATGGATATTTTAATTCTATTAAGTTGTGACTAAGAAATGAGGCTTCTCTTGAAGTGAATATATTATGTAAATACTAACAATTTAAGCATACAATTATAGACATTTAATAGGAATAATTAAATTTTCCAACATTTGCCTAGCAAGGCCTATCATAGTCACTCTAAAACATTGGTTACCATATCATTTTTCACTTATAATATATTAGAATTCTCTCCAGACCAATATTTGTTAAGAGAGAAGGTCACAGTTGGGGAACAAATGGAATGCATTTCTTAAAAAATAAAAATAATAAGATAATTGTTGGTTAGCATGCCTTGGATTGGGATAAAACATACAAAAAACATTCTAAGGAAAAAACCGATAGTGGGCTGTGTGAGGCCAGACCCACATTTCCGAATTGTGTTTCCAGTTTCACACAATACTCCTAGAAAAAAATGTATAGTAGGAATATACTCTCATAGATGGTAACATTTACATTTATCCTGACTACTTAGATGCTTGCCTATAAAATGATAAAAACTATCAACAACTCATTTTTCTTAAGTACAAAATATTTTTCTGCAAAAAACAAAGATCAATCTAATTTTTTAGAGAAACTTCAGAAGTACTTTCATATGTTAACTTTTTGAAACAAAATCTTTCCAAGTAGTCTTAAAATGTTGTGTTTCTTTTTTTTATTCTTTTTCTTCTTTTTTTTAAGGTTTTTATTTCTAACAATTTAAAATTATTACAAACTCTTTTCCAAGTAACTTCAAGTCATTCTGCTTTAAAGATATATTATAAACTTATTTTGTGCTCATTAATATTAGCATTAATACCAGAGAATGCTTCAAAGCAAAAGAAAATTTTGGCAGCATGCAGAGACAGTACTAAATACAATAGTAAATAAACATAGTAATGCTGTGGCTGCCTATTAAAGAAATCACTTGAATAGGAAGCATCATCTATGGAATTTGAACTTGCCTTCAGCAGAAAATATTATAATGTTTTTAGCCTAGCTTTGACAAGTACAACAGTTTTGAGTAACAGTAAGAGTTCACTTTGTGATAGGAAAAGTAGTCGCTCTGATCACTTTGTCTTTTTAGTATGCAGCCCAGAGGATTCAGAAAAAGATTACATTTACCATAATTAACATATATGTAAATGGAGATCATGGCTATGAATGATAAATTTTCATAGCAATTTAAATCTTGTACAAATTAATCAACCATACAGACACTTGATTAATGAAAGGCAATGTCACTTTAAAATGCAACATGTTAATATATATTGCTGTTATTACAGATCAAAGAATCTTTAAATGTAAACCAATTAGAACAAAGTTCAATCTACATTTTTTAACAAATTTAATTCCCTTGTAATTATGATCATAACTGAAAAATTATGTCATTCCACTTTATATTTATTTACTAATTTTAGTGAAAAGTTGTAGAAATGAATTTTGGGTGCTTCATCATAGTGACTGAATTCCTAAAATATAAGATTATAGGACAGTACAGTGAATTAAAAAAACAATTACATATTGGATGAAAAATATTTATTCCCATGTCAGGCCAAATTTAGAAGTTTTCTTCTGATTTCCCATTTTTGCTCTCACTAAGGGAATTATATTAAAGAGATTACTAAATGATTGATATTCTCACTCAGTACAATGTTTGAGATGAGATTTTACAGAGAGCTATTTTTCCTGGTCTTTGAGGGATTAAAAGGGAAAACTCTTGCAGTCTTGAATTTATTGAGGATAGTTTATATTTTCATGGTGAAAATGAATTCTTAATTTCCAGAAAAGAATCTTTTTTAAAAAATATAAAATTTACAGTTAATAGATGAATACATGTTCAAAATTTACAGTCTGAAATGAAATAGAAATTTCCTCTATGTTTTCCGCAAGCAGAATTTAGGCATAAAAAGAAACAGGCTGCTTTGCAAAGTCAATATAAGTTGTATTTTACAAGGGAAACCCTACAATTGGTCATTAATTTTTATCAGTAAATTAGAAGCCTAAGTTGTTGCCAAATTTACCACTTAAACCAGTACATCACAAAATGTATTGTTGATAAAGAATTGATAAAATAAATCAAGAAAGAAAGCATCCTATACTAGATGGAAGGATGAAAGCAATGTGACACTGAGTTCTATGTTAAACTCCTAATAGCAAACTATGTTCAATATGGCTAACAATTATTGTGCATTTTCTATGTGTCATATGCTATATTAAGAACTTGCCACTTTAAAAATACACATTTGTGATTTAATTATTAAATCATTTAATCCTGATAACACCTGCATAGAAAAGAATTATTACTTCCCTGAAATTGGAGTAAAATTGGAATTTTGATCTTAGTTCTCAAGGCAAATTTGTATTCTTTAAATGCTATGCCATACTGCCTCTCCATGACTATGTGATATTTTTTATCATTGTCTTTATATCCAGCCTCTTAAACAGTCTCATCAGAGCTATAATGCTGCTGCTGTTGGTATAGGAGCTCACTGTGAGAACCACTGCTAATGCACAACAAATTCTGTAAAAAGTTTAAATAGGACTACAATATCACGAATAAAGTTTAACCCAGTCTGTTGGAATTGTAATAAAACCTGCCTTTCATACATTTCATTCTTTTCCTGGAATATGAGGAAAATAGATGGATAGATAAAATATTTGCAAGCCCATTTAATCATTAAATGAGCATTTACTTCTTAGCCAGGATCTGCACTAAGTGTTGGGAATACAACAGTAAATCAGGCTCCTACGCCCAGGAGCATACGGTATAGTGAGAAAGGCACAGAAGTAAACTGCCAACTATAAGACTTCGTGATAAGTTAAGGGTTAATGCACGTTGCCGTGGGAGTGCCTAAGACAGCCCTCAGTGATGGAAAAAATAGTTAAACTCCAAACTTCAGCAGTTTTGTACAGCATAGTAAAAGTGGGAATTCTAGGGAAGTCAATGCTTCAGTGTTAGTCATTAAAGGTGTCACTTTAAGAAGAAAACTTCAGACAAGGCAAAAATTGCAAGGATCATAGGCAACACCCAGTTGTAGACTATACAGGTTTTTAATGTATATTATAGAAAGAAATGATGATTATTATTTTAAAGTCACAGAAAAACCCTAAATAAAAGTAGTTTAAACAATTTTTCTCTCACATTCATTAATTTAAGATTAAAAGATTAACATTAAAGGAGTATGTCAAGGCTGTATACTGTCACCCTACTTATTTAACTTATATGCAAAGTACATCACGCTAAATGCCCGGCTGGGTGAAGCATAAGCTGGATTCAAGATTGCTGGGAGAAATATCAATAACCTCAGATACCCAAATGACACCACCCTTATGGCAGAAAGCAAAGAACACCTAAAGAGCCTCTTGATGAAAGTGAAAGAGGAGAGTGAAAAGGTTGGCTTAAAATTCAACATTCAAAAAACTAAGATCATGGCATCCAGTCTCATCACTTCATGGCAAATAGATGGGGAAACAATGGAAACAGTGACAGACTTTATTTTTTGGGCTCCAAGATCACTGCAGATGGTAACTGCAGCCATGAAATTAAAAGACACTTGCTCCTTGGAAGAAAAGCTATGACCAACCTAGACAGCATATTTAAAAGCAGAGACATTATTTTGCCAACAAAGGTCCATCTAGTCAAAGCTATGGATTTTACAGTAGTCGTGTATGGATGTGAGATTTGCCCTATAAAGAAAGCTGAGTACCAAAGAATTGATGCTTTTGAACTGTGATGTTGGAGAAGACTCAAGAGTCTCTTGGACTGCAAGGAGATCCAGCCAGTCCATCCTAAAGGAAATCAGTCCTGAGTGTTCATTGGAAGGATTGGTGTTGAAGCTGAAACTCCAATACTTTGATGTGAAGAGCTGACTCATTTGAAAAGATCCTAATGCTGGGAAAGATTGAAGGCAAAGGAGAAGGGATTGATAGAGGATGAGATGGTTGGATGGCATCACCGACTCAGTGGACATCAGTGTGAGTAAGCTCTGGAAGTTGGTGATGGACAGGGTGGCCTAGCATGCTGCAGTCCATGGGGTCGCAAAGAGTCAGACACAACTGAGCCACTGAACTGACTGACTGAAAGGAGTCCAGTGCTGCCTTAGCAGCTCCATAAAATCACAAAAGATGCAAGCTCCTTCCTTCCAGCACAAATACTTCACCACTCCTAGGATGTGGTCCTCAATCTCACAGTCCAAGATCACCATTAAAATCTAGCTTTCCTATCTATCTTCCAGGCAAGAAAAAAAAAGAAGAAAAGAAAAAAAGACTCAACCCTCTTTTGTTTTTAAGGAGACTCTCCTGATGTACCCCTGAACACTTTCACATAAATACATATTACTTGTCTGTTGTTGTTATTTTTAGTCACTAAATTGTGTCAGACTCTTTGCGACTGTAGCCGCATGGACTGTAGCCAGCATGTCCACGGAATTTCGCAGGAACCACACGTCCAGGCTTGTGGCTCAGCTGGTAAAGAATCTGCCAGCAATGGGGGAGACCTCGGTTCGATCCCTGAGTTGGGAAGATCCCCTGGAGAAGGGAATGGCTACCACTCCTGTAGTCTGGCCTGGAGAATTCCATGGACGGTATAGTCCTTGGGGTCCCAAAAAGTCGGACATGACTGAGCGATTTTCACTTTCACATGTCCAGGCTCCTTTGTCCATGGGATTTCCCAGGCAAGAATACTGAAGTAGTTTGCCATTTCCTCCTCCAGGGTGTCGTCCCAACCCTGGGATCTAACCCATATCTCCTCTTTTGGCAGGCAGGTTCTTTATCACTAAGCCACCAGGGAAGCCTATATATCTCTACCAGAGCTAAATCAAATGACCATACATTTAGCAGCAAATGAAGCTAAGAAATGTAGTCACTTAGATGACTGACCAACATACTCAACTAAAACAAGGTGCCTGCCACAGTCATGATTTTATTTTCTTAGCTCATAGAGGTGGCAATCACTATAAATAGAGGAAAAGAATGCTTTTTTCTGCCTTAACCTTCCCAAGATACTCATTCCTTTGAGCAGATTGAAATCTTTGCCACCTTATCTGTTTTGAAGATAGGGCATAGAATCTCACTGCTTTTCGATTCTGAGATATAATCAGTAAACATACGATATCTTTTAATTATAAATTGAATCTTAGGTATGTGTGAAAAATAATATTTACATAGCATTCTTAAGATTAAAAAAACTAAATGGTCCCTTTTCATGACTCCTAAATGTCAAATTATTAAAATTGTGATGGTAGTATAAATATGAGAGATGATAATTAAATCATTTCACCATTCATTTATCTGTTTGTTCATTCTACAAATACATACTGAAAGTACCAGACTCTGTTCTAAGTGTTAAAAATAAAAATAAAAATTAGCAATACAGTTGTGGTATGTTATGGTGAATACATTCTAATGAGAGAAAAAAGATAATAAACAACTAAATATATATAAACATTATAATTTCATATATTTTAAGTGATCTTATGAGCTGAATTATATCCCCCCAAAATTCACATGTTGAATCCCTAACTGCAGTACCTCAGAATGTGATTGCATTTGGAGACTGGGCCTTTAAAGAGGTAGTTACATTAAAATGATGCCCTTAGAGTGGACCCTAATCCAGTCTGATTGGCATCCTCATAAGAGGAGATGAGGACACGCAGAGCAACAGCTAGCTCCTGTGCGTGCATGGAGGGGTGCCTAGGTGAAGAGGCAGTGAGAGGGTGGCCATCTGCAAGTCGAAGACAGAAGCCTTAGAGAAAACCAACTATGTTTGGACTTGCAGCCTCCAGAACTGTAAGAAAATTAGTTTCTGTTACTTAGGCCACCTGATCTGTTGTGCTTATTATGGCAACCCTAGCAAACTAATATAGGTTCTAAAATGAAAATAAAATAGTAACTGGGAGATTATTTAGATTGGTGGTCAAGAAAGAAACTTTTTTTGAGTTATAGTTGATTCACAGTATTGTGTCAATTTCAGCTGTACAGTAAAGTGATTCATATATATATAGATATATATTCATATATTATTTTCTGGGTTCTCTTCCATTATAAGTTTTTATAAGATATTGAATATAGTTTCTTGCGCTGCACAGTAAGTCCTTTTTGTTCATCTATGTCACATGTAGTAGTGTATATCTGTTAATCCCATGTTCCTAATTTATACCTCTTCCACCTTTCCCCTTTGGTAAGCATAAGTTTATTTTCTCTGTCCATTTCTATTTCATAAATTCTTATTATTTTTTTATTTTCTTTTATTAATTTTTCGAGTTCACATGTTACTGATATCGAATAATATTTGTCTTTGTCTGACTTGCTTCACTTAGTATGATCATCTCTAGGTTCATTCACTTTACTACAAATGTCATTATTTCACTATCTTTTTATGACTAATATTCCATTTTGTATGTGTGTATGTGTACCTTCTTTATCCATTCATCATTTGACAGACATTTAGGTTGCTTCTATGTCTTGTCTATTGTCAATAAGACTTCTATGGACATTAGGGTACATGTATCTTTTCAAATTAGAGATTTCATCTTTTCAGGATATATACCCAGGAGTAGGATTGTTGGATCATATGGTAACTCTCTTTTTAGTTTTTTAAGGAACCTTCATTCTCTTCCATAGTACTACACCAGTTTACATTTCTGCCAACATGTAGGAAGATTTCTTTTTTCACACCCTCTCCTGCATTTACTATTTGAGACTGTTTGATGATGGCCATTCTGACCAGTGTGAGGTAATACCTCATTGTACTTTTGATATGCATTTCTCTGATAATTAGCGATTTTGAGCATCTTTACATGTGTGCGTTAGCCATTTGTATGTCCTCTTTGGAGAAATGTCTCTTTAGGTCTTCTGCCCATTTTTTGACTGTTGTTTGTTTCTTTGATATTGGGTTGTATGACCTGTGTGTATATTTTAGAAATTAAGCGCTGGTCAGTTGCATCATTTCCAAGTATTTTCTCTTATTCTCTGTGTTATCTTTTTGAGGTGATTTTGGTTTGTTTGTTTTTAATAATTTGCCTTGCTGTGCCAAAGCTTACAAGTTTGATTAGGTCCCACTTGTCCATTTTTTCTATATATCAACTTTTAAACTGAGACCGAAATGATGCAAAAGAATCAACCATACAAATATCCGAGGATGCATTAATGTGTTTTTAGAAGAAGAAACATCTAATGTAATGGTCCATTTTGTCGTAAACAAAATAAGCAAAAAGTCAAATAGGCACATATTAATTTTCATCATCAAAAAATTGTTTGCTCAGTGATTCAGTTCATCATGCTATGGAAGCCTTGTGGAGCACAAACAGAAAGTGATATAGTAGGCCATTAGTAATGTTATAGTTACTATTTCATTGCACATACACTTGTCATTGACTACATAGTGTCTAAATAACTTTACAGTTTCAGTTACAAATGTAACAAATTTATTAGCTATTAGCCAAATATTCACTTTACTCTATAACCACTAGTACACTAATTGTATACAAATAGATTTTGACTATAGAATTGAACTCTTTCAGATATTATAGAAAAAAAAATTAGAGCTTGGTTCTAATTCAGACTTATCTTCTTAAATGAGCCTTTTACAAAATTGTCATTGGATACCTAAGAATACAAGATATTAAATAGTTTCATGCTTTCTCCAGAATGCAGTAAAAATGATTATCATTGTTTTTGTATTCTTTTCTGCCAAATAATCAACTTGAATTTCACATCATGACTTTTTAAAAGAGTGTCAGGAAGAGCATCTCTCTCAGTTCTTCCTACCATTTTTGTTACTAATGCTTTCACTCAAATTCTAGAATTATTTATAGATAAAAATAATAAGGCAATGCTTTATACATTATCAGAATTGACAAGCCTCTTATTGTATGGTGACAGATTTAAGCAAAAGAAAGCAAGCTGTAATTTGGTCATATTAATGTAAACAAGCATCTTATTTAGAAAGGAATAAAAAGAGCTTCAGGAAATGCATTTGTTAACATGAGAAAAAAGTTGCAAGAGCCAAATTCAGAGTACCTGAATATTCCTGATTAGTAACAAAATTCCTAAATGGGAGGGAGAAAAGGTTTATATTAGATGACTTGGCCACAGCACTTTAATAATTAAGAGCAATTTTGTAAATGTGACATACAGGCTAGAAAATTCTATATGTTTTATGTATTTTTTAACATTTTCCCTGTTATATGTTTTTATATATTTTTCCTCTTATGTCATAGGAAACATTTCTAACTTATACCTCATATTGTTTTATGAAAAAATTAAAATAACAACTCTAAGCAGCACTAGCTCAATTTAAATCCCATTTAGTGGTCCCAGTATAGTTTTTATATCATGCAAAAAAAGCCATCATAATTTGCATCCCATCAACTATTCCCTTAACTCTAGAGAGCTATCATGCCACTCCTAGAGTAGGTCTCTAGGGTTGAAACCTGTTCTATCACTCCTATGCTAGATCTATTTGGTAGTAAAATCAGGGTTACTAGCCTGGTGCCCCTTACCTGGGAAAAAAAACTCTGTATTAACCCTGTCTTCCCTCTTCTCAGAAAACTGGTAATAAATTTTGTCCTTTTACTCTCTGCTTTTTTTAATTTCTGGCATTCCAGAAGTTGTTAGACTTGTCTCTCCAGCTCTTTCCTGGAAATAGGAGAGCTGACATGCTGTTTTAATATTATAATTTTTTGGAATTTATCTGCTTTGAGCATTTTCTCCTTTTCAGCCAATATTTTTAAAATTACCAGCAGCTATCTCTCAACATATTCCTACAAATACCATCTCTCTCCATCTGTTTTTTTCCTTAAGTCTTTTCTTTTCTTCTTTACCAGTCCAACTATTTCACCTGTAAATGGATTCTTGGACTCTTAATAATCTCACTCTCTCTCTCTCTCATTTTAGAGTTACTGTCTAAGGTATTTTCATGTCTTTAACTTATATTATAGTAGCTTTGCTGACTTAACCAAAATTATGCTGGAAAACATAAGCTTTGCAAAATATCAACAATACCAGTGACTCAGAGAAGTTTTATGGGATCAAGTCTGAGTTATTTAATGATATTGGGCATCTGGTAACCTTAGCATAAAGCATTATTTTTAGTTCTTTCTGCTCAGTATCTACTCACAAGCATAATATTAACTTTTAAAGTTTTGACATTTAAAGTATTGAAATGAAAAATAGAATCATTACTTATTTAAAAAGTCTCTACAAGATTCTAATCATCTAGCTGGAGTGAATTATAGTATTGAATACCTATTTGTTACCTACTGTCTTAAGGGATTCAGAAAATATGACTGGTATCTTTCACTGAGGGAGACCAATAGTATCCATCATCTGGCTCTGCCACTTAAGACCCATCAGCTAATATAATTATATTTTCTTTCTCTATTACTAACTCTGCCATTGTTGTACCTGTTCTTAATGAAGGAGATTTCCCAACCAAAATATTGACATGTGCTGTGAAGAATGTTTTCAATTACATTGACAACAACTCCTCTGGCTACTTTATGAGAGGATTTTTTAAAATGTATTTTCAATGTATCCTCACAAGTGAAACCCAGTCTTCAGAAATGGTAATATCAGAGCTTAAAATATATGAATAGATTTTCCAGAAATCCACCTTTATCTAAATATAGAATAACAATAAGGTCATTTGTGGCCCAGATTTATTTCTCCAACATGGTTACATTTAAAAACTCAATGGGAAGGCATCTAAAAACCTTGTACAGCAATCTTTGTTTTCAACCAAGGAAACCTAGAAGTCTATGTTGGAACTATTAAGATGAATATAACTGAAGACACTGGACTGAAATTCTTGCCAATTTACAACAAACAATTTAATGCTATAGATGCACATATAGGCACTAATTGCTCAATAAATAGCAATGCATCCTTGTTAAGAGAGATGTTTTCTAATAAATGTTGTATTTAATAAGAAATTTATTCTTTATTTTTACATTTGTCCCCTTAAGGATCTAGCAGAAACCTAGCTTAATACTAATGCAAAAAAGCTTAAGCTTTGACAATTCAATAAGGCTGATAAATGATTCTCTTAAATTATTTCACTTCAAAATTTCCATAAAACTCACAAAAACTTAAATTCTTTGGTTGGATTAATATTTAATATTTGGATCCACTTTATACAGTTTTGTTTGTTTTTGAGAAATACTGTAACTTATTAAGAATTCTAACCTAAGAGGGATGATCTGCAATTAAATCATATTTCTTAAGAATTGATTGTTACCATTTCTGACAACTTTTTCCAAAACTGGCTTGTTTATATGCTTACAGCATTATGATAAGTCTCAGTTTCCATGAAGAACTGTATTATCAATCTATTAACTTTGACAATGTTATACAAAGAATATACAGTATAGAAAAGACAATCTCTGATAAGTGGTGCTGGGAAAACTGGTCAACCACTTGTAAAAGAATGAAACTAGAACACTTTCTAACACCATACACAAAAATAAACTCAAAATGGATTGAAGGTCCAAATGTAACAACAGATAAAACTCCTAGAGGAAAACGTAAGCAAAACTCTCTGACATAAATCACAGCAGGATCCTCTATGACCCACCTCCCAGAGTAATGGAAATAAAGGCAAAAATAAGCAAATGGAACCTAATTAAACTTAAAAGTTTTTGCACAATGAAGGAAACTATAAGCAAGGTGAAAAGACAGCCTTTAGAATGGGAGAAAGTAATAGCAAATGAAGCAACTGACAAAGAATTAATCTCAAAAATATACAAGCAGTTCCTGAAGCTCAATTCCAGAAAAATAAACCACCCAATCAAAAAATGGGCCAAAGAACTAAACAGATATTTCTCCAAAGAAGACATACAGATGGCTAACAAACACATGAAAAGATCCTCAACATCACTCATTATCAGAGAAATGCAAATCAAAACCTCAATGAGATACCATCTCACGCCAGTCAGAATGGCTGCTATCAAAAAATCTACAAGCAATAAATGCTGGAGAGGGTGTGGAGAAAAGGGAACCCTCTTACACTGTTAGTGGGAATGCAAACTAGTGCAGTCACTATGGAGAACAGTGTGGAGAGTCCTTAAAAAACTAGAAACAGAACTGCCATACAACCCAGCAGTCCCACTTCTGGGCATACACACTGAGGAAACCAGATCTGAAAGAGACACGTGCACCCCAATGTTCATCGCAGCACTGTTTATAATAGCCAGGACATGGAAGCAACCTAGATGTCCATCAGCAGATGAATGGATAAGAAAGCTGTGGTACATATACACAATGGAATATTACTCAGCCATTAAAAAGAATGCATTTGAATCAGTTCTAATGAGGTGGATGAAACTGGAGCCTCTTCAACAGATTGAAGAGTCAGAAAGTAAAACACCAATACAGTATATTAACACATATATATGGAATTTAGAAAGATGGTAACAATGACCCTATATGTGAGATGGCAGAAGAGACACAGATGTAAAGAACAGACTTTTGGACTCTGTGGGAGAAGGCAAGGGTGGGATGATTTGAGAGAATAGCATTGAAACATGTATATTATCATATGTGAAATAGATCGCCAGTCCAGGTTTGATGCATGAGACAGGTGCTCAGGGCTGGTGCACTGGGATGACTCTGAGGGATGGGATGGGGAGGGAGGTGGGAGGGGGGTCAGGATGGGGAACACATGTACACCCGTGGCTGATTCATGTCAATGTATGGCAAAAACCACTACAATATTGTAATTAGCCTCCAATTAAAATAAATAAATTTTTAAAAATCTATTAACTTTGACAATGAAATATTATTCAGTCACGAGAAAGAAGGAAATCTTGCCTTTTCCAGCAGCATGGATGGACCTTAAGGGCATTATGATATGTGAAATTAGTAAGACAGAGAAATATATGTACTATATAATATCATCTATATATGGAATCTATGAAAGCTAAGTTTTTACAGAAACAGAGTAGAACGGTGGTTACCAGGGACTGAGAAGTGGGGGAAATGGGGAGATTTTGATCAAACGGCATAGCTTAGTTTTAAAGTGAGTATATTCTAGGCATCTAATGTACAATATTATTATAAAAATTAACAATAGTGAAGGTTGAGAGATCTTCTCACACATACCAAAAAAGGTAATCATGTGAGGTGATAAAGTTGTTAACTAACCCTGCTGTGATAATCATTTCATAATATGTAAGTATCAAATAAACATATTGCATACCTTAAACTTGGGGCTTCCCTGGTAACTCAAGATAAAAATCCGTCTGCAAGGTGGGAGACCCCGGTTTGATTCTTGGGTTGGGAAGGTCCTCTGAAGAAGGGATAGGCTACCCACTCCAGCATTCTTGGGCTTCCATGGTGGCTCAGATGGTAAAGAATCCACCTGCAATGAGGGAAATCTGGGTTTGATCCCTGGGATGGGAAGATCCCCTGGAGCAGGGCATGGCAACCCAATCCAGTATTTTTGCCTGGAGAATCCCCATGGACAGAGGAGCCTGGTGGGCTACAGTCCAAAAGGTTTCAAAAAGTCAGACATGACTGAGCGACCAAGCACACATAGCACATACTTTACACTTACAAAATGTTGTGCGTCAACTACATCTCAGGAAAGCTGAGGGAAAAAAATCTAGGAACTTTGTATCAAAAATTGAGATCAATGGCTTTTGAGATGTTTGTAGATATTCAGTTGAGATGATTGTAGATATTCATTGAGTAGTTATGAAAATATCTTAAAAAGTAAGAAGCTACTTTGGGGGATTTGAAGTCATTGTTTCATCTTTGGAAGTCACTGGAAAGGTTGCAAAAATACTCTAAATTTGTCAATAGAAAACAAGTAAAAATCATCCTTAATAGCATTAAACAAAATAGCCAATATTTAATTGTAATTTCATTTAAACAATTGTATGGTGGTGGTTTAGTCGCTAAGTCATGTCTGACTCTTGCCATCTCATGGACTGTAGCCTGTCAGGCTCCTCTGTACATGGGATTCTCCAGGCAAGAATATTGGAGTGGGTTGCCATTTCCTTCTCCAGGGGATCGTCCCAACCCAGGAACTGAACCCAAGTCTCCTGCATTGCAGGCAGATTCTTTACCAACTGAGCTACGAGGGAAAACCTAAACAAATGTATACTGCTTATCTATTACATATATTGCTTAGTGTTATGTTAAGGATCTGGGGAAATCAAAGAAGTGAATGAGACATGGTTCTGGCTTTCAAGATAATTTCAAGATAGTAATAAAGGCAGGCATTTATTCTTGTTCAGTCACTCAGTCATGTCTGACTCTTTGTGACCTCATGGGCTGCAGCACACCAGGCTTCCTTGTCCTTCACTATCTCCCAGAGTTTGCTCAAGCTCACATCCATAGAATCAGTGATGCCATCCAACCATCATATCCTCTGTCTTCCCATTCTCCTGCTTTCAATCTTTCCCAGCATCAGGGTCTTTTCCAGTGAGTTGACTCTTCGCATCAGGTGGCCAAAGTATTGGAGCTTCCAATTTAGCATCAGTCCTTCCAATGAATATTCAGAGTTGATTTCCTTTAAAACTGACTGGTTTGATTTCTTTGCTGTCCAAGGGACTCTGAAGAGTCTTCTCCAGCACCACAATTCAAAAGCATCAATTCTTCAGCATATTGCTGACTATAATTCAAGGGAGAATAAAGGCATAGTCAATGTACATTATGGTCAAAGAGGAGGAGCAATTAAGTCTGACTAAGATAATTAAGGAATACTTTATAAAGGAAATATTGCCTAAGTTTACCTTTGAAAGATGAATGAAAACTTAAATTGAAAAGAAGGAAAATTCCAAGATAGAAGAAGCAGTGTAATGTGGAGATAAGAGTGTGCTTGATGAATCTGAGATATGAAGATACAAGTGGTAAAGACCTGAATGATTAAGGATGGAGACAAATTAAGTTGACTGAGTCAGGCTTCCAGAAAATACTGCAACAGCACTTTTTCAAATGAGCTGGAAAATCAATATATAAGATTAGTGAGTACTAATAAACCATATAAAAGATCCTAGCCAGCAAAATATCATAGAAAATGAAAAGAAATAAACAGGTTTAAGCCATATTATTGCCATTGAATTCACTTGACTGAATGAAAGACTTGTAGAATCTCATTAATTTTGATTGGCAGGAGTCTACAGAGTATATGTGGGAGTGAATTATATGAGTGTAGACCAAGGAAGAGAAAATATTAGGCTGGATTGGGTTGATAAGGGTTTATTCACTTGGAATTTGTGATTTAGTGTGTTGTCTTGAGAACGTTTAAGAGTGCTGTTAATTGTCTCTTAGGTTGGCTATTCAAAGTCCAGACTCGGTCAGTTGGGTCCAATCCAGTGAGGCTGAGTAACATCACTTCCCTGGTGCAACGTAAGGGAAGGAATTAAGAAAAATAATAATGCTGGAAGGAGTTTATTATGTAACTGTTTAGCCAATCTTTATATTACCCAAGAGGACCCTGAGGACATACTCTTTACCAAGACCTTAAAGAATCCTTTGACAAGGAAGAATACTAGTATCATTGAACACTGAAGTAATGCTCTGTGTTGATTATTCTATGTCAGAGAATAGTGGAAACAATGGAACTGCATTCCTTGACGATAGTGGAAATAATAGGATGCCAAAGAGTTAGAGGCCAATTAGGGGTCCTTATTCATGATAGATCAAGGTGGACACAATTTTCATAATAAGCCACAGAGCAGTGATAAAAATCCAAATATTTTGACCTATGGGGATGTTTGGTGGCACTAACTACGGAGCCTTCAGAAACAAAACAAAAGGGCAGTCAACTAGGGAACTTTTTGGCATGCATGGGGGAAAAATCTTGGGCCTAGTGGGCATAAAATTAACTTGAGGTACAATAATGAGGATTTATTCTTTTATTGTTCCTAGACTTAAGCTACTTTGCAGACCTGGAGATCTTTATCTGAGAAGGAGGCCAGGGCCTATATGGAATGACCTGGTAATAGGGTCAGAGATATAGCATGACTCTCCCTCCACGTCTGCCTTAGAGGTACCTGCAGCTGGTTAACAATGATTGGGTTTAGAGCAGTAGTTCTTAAACTTACCTAAGCTTCAGAATCATACTGATGGAGGACTTTAAAAACGTATCCCTGGGTCCTATTGATTTAGTAACTTTGGGGTGAAAAAAACCAGAATTTATGTTTCTAACAAGTTCTCAAGTGATGTTGATGTTACTGGTTTAGTGGCCACTCTGAGAATCACTCCACCTGAGAAGGAAAGCAGATAGACCGCATTGGTTTGTTAGATATTGTCTTTTAAATGATGCTAATGCCTGCAGACCTGAAATACCACTGAAGTCCATTGGTCAGAGTTGGAATATTTGAAGATCTGATAATTCTGTATTATCGGATGGCCCAGGTCCATTTTCAGAAGGTATCTGGAGAGACTTCAGAACCATCTTTTTTTTTTTTTCTTTCTAACAGGTCAAGAATATATGGTAGGAATAGGAAAATTTCTTAACATAGAATCCCCTGATATGGAGTGAGTTCTGTTGCATAGTAAGAGCCAAATGAAGCTCTTTGCCAAGATTAACCAAAAGCAATACCTCATCCCAAGAGAATGTGCCACTCCCAATACTTAAACAATTACAGAGATGGTGAATGCTATAATAGCCTCCTTTTTCTCTCTTGCTATGTAAAAGTGATGGGTCTTCAAGATAAAGATATATTGTCAAAACTTAATCAAGTGATGGTGCTAATCACATCTGATATTCCCAGTGTAGTATCTTATGATGAAAGTGAAAAAAAAGAAAAAAGATTTTGGAACTTGTTTGTAACTGATGTGGGTGACTTAAATAAATCAGATAGTTTTTGACTACTGGAAGAATATATTACCAAATTTAAAAATTATTATTCACAATGTAATGACTACAGACATGAAACACATTTAAATATAACCATATAACTAATACTTTCTCTGTCACTTTGTTAAATCTGTGCTAGTTTCTGTGGTGTAAATTCTCTATCTATCTATCTATCTATCTATGGCTAGTTTTAAGCTAACAATGTGGTATCATTGAATGTAAAGTTAGAAAGAGATGGAAAGTAGACTTTTATGTATTATTTTTGTCATACAGTTGAAATAGACTTAAATCTCAAGAACATATATAATAGTAAAAAATATAAAATAATTGAGAAATGATGGATTTTGAATATTTACTACTTTTCCTTTAAGTATAATTTATTTAGTTCTAAGTTTGTATAGCTTAATTTTTAATAACAGCTGTTTGACAAGGACTTGCAAACCTCCAAAACTATACTAGCTTATTTTCACTAACCCCAGTGCATGCTTGCTCTGCCACACTATTATAAAAATAAAATTGTAAAACAGCCCTGCTGTTATTTATCCCAGGATACTGTATTATCCCTTATGGTATTCTATATTTTGTCTGCACCTTGCAAATAAATAGTTCCTTAATTAAACTCTTCTTAAATTACTCAGATAGAATGCACTTTCTGATAAAGTCTTGGTGGATAAAAGCATACATATGTTATTTAACTTTATAAAAAGAATGATAATTTCAAGGAATGAAAAGAAAAAAAGGAGGTATGAGGCCTAGAGCACTTCAAAGTTGGAGATGAAGAAAGAGAATGAAAAAAACTGTAAAGGAGACTGACAAGTAACAGCCTATGAAATGGAAAGAAAAACAGAATAATGTATCCTGGATAGAACGAGAAGAAAGTGTTTTAAGAGGAAGCAAGGATGAACTCTGGCAAATGTTTCAGTCAGTTCAGTTCAGTCACTCAGTCATGTTCGACTCTGTGACCCCATGAACCGCAGCACCCCAGGCCTCCTTGTCCATCACCAACTCCCAGAGTCCACCCAAACCCGTGTCCATTGAGTCGGTGATGCAATCCAACCACCTCATCCTCTGTCGTCCCCTTTGACTCCTGCCCTCAATCTTTCCCAGCATCAGGATCTTTTCGAATGAGTCAGCTCTTCCCATCAGGTGGCCAAAGTATTGGAGCTTCAGCTTCAACATCAGTCCTTCCAATGAACACCCAGGACTGGTCAACTTTAGGATGGACTGGTTGGATCACCTTGCAGTCCAAGGGACTCTCAAGAGTCTTCACCAACACCACAGTTCAAAATCATTAATTCTTCGGCACTCAGCTTTCATTATAGTCCAACTCTCACATCCATACATGACTACTGGAAAAACCATAGCCTTGACTAGATAGACCTTTGTTGGCAAAGTGATGTCTCTGCTTTTTAATATGCTGTCTACATTAGCCATAGTTTTTCTTCCAAGGAGCAAGTGTCTTTTAATTTCATGGCTGCAGTCACCATTTGCAGTGATTTTGGAGTCCCAAAAAACAAAAAGAAGAGAAGCAAAAAGCAAAGGAGAAAAGGCAAATGTTTAGAAGTCAGGTAACACGAGGACTGATAACTGAACATTGGCTTTGGCAGGATAGGTTGTTGCACACACAACCTTGCTATGTGTGCTTTCACTGGAGTGGTAAGAATGAAAATCTTATCATGGCAAGTTAAGAATGAGAAGTGATTAAGTAGTGACAAGAAGTATAGGATACTTTTATCATGAGTTTTGCTCCTAAGGGAAGTAGAGGCAAGGTGATTTTAGCTGGTGGGGAATGTAGAACACATCATCCACTCTAATATGGAGACAGAAATACACGGGGATGAATACAAATATGTTGGTATATATAACTGATGGGTTATGATGTGATTCTGTTCTGACTACTTCTGTTTCTCAGGTAAATATTAAGTAATGTCATCGCTTGAGAGTGAAAAAGAATGGGTTATTGAGGTTTACAGGATGAGAGACATGAAATAATTGTCATTGTTTTGATTTTATGTTATTTTACTGAGAGAGCACAAATTGAACACTAAACTGTAGGAGTGCAAGGGCAGCGTGGGGAGAATAAAACCTCTGCATGCTCAGGTCTCTGCTCAGTATTTGGCATACATTAGAAGATTCATTTCTTTATTCACAAATATTTACCCTATGCCTACCTGTTCTAGGCAACACAGACATAGCAATGAACAAAATGGAAAAAAAATCCTGCCTGACTTTTCATGTGTTTGAGCACAGATTGGCAAACTTTTCTGACAAGAAGCAGATACTAAAGTTTTAAGCCTTGTGAGCCAGGTGGTTCTTATTGTAACTGCTCAACTCTATCATTGCAGCACAAAACCAACAGGTAATTTTTAGATAATTCATAAAAGAATGGGCTGGGCTATGTTTTAACAATACTTTACAAAAATGGGTGGCAGACTAAATTTGGCCCGTGGGCCACTGTTTGCCAAGCTTTATGTTAGGAGGAGGACTGGTGAAATGAAGAACAAAGCACAGAAAAGGATGGGGAGTACTTGAGTGAAGGGTTTCAGTATTAAATGTGATAAGCCAGTAAAATCATGCTGGGAAGGAAAGATTTAAGCCAAGACTAGGAGAGGGTGAAGGACTAAGCCTTGTAGGTGAGTGTTCTAAGAAGAGAATGCCAGTGTAAAATTCTTCAGCAACAGCATAGCTTGTGTTTGTACAGAATCAAGGTGACTGAGCAGAATGAGTGAAGAGAAATACTGATGTTGGGTGAGACTAGGATTTAAGAGGCAGGAGGATAATTTAGGGCCTTGTAGACTACTGTAAGGAATCTGAATGAAATGGAGTGTCAGTAGAGGGTTTGATCAGGGATCTGGCATGATTTGACTTACAGGATTTTATAGTTACTTTATTGAGATAGAAGGGGGCAGGGCTAGAGTCACAAATAATTTCAAATGAATGAATGAATGAACGAATGTGAATAATAATGAGTATCACTCAACTGAATATTTGAGATTGGAAATATCAACCAGTGAAGTCAGTGGAGGAGATCATGGAAACTAGAAGTAGGTAGATAGAGAAAATGAAAAAAAAATGAAGGGAAAATTGTGACTAGAACTTTAGAGAAACAGATCAGGTATTGACAAAGAAAGAATTAGTGAAGGTGATAGAAAACAAGTAACTAGAAAGATTTATGTTTGGTATTTACTATGTTTTTCATGTCCTTGAGCGGGAGAGTCAATAGATGATGGACTAACTATAAAGTTTTTTTACTTGAGAAAAACTTAAGTAACTTTGTTAATGAATAGAAGGGAAAAGATAGGAGGGTAACTTAAATAAAAAATAGTAGAAAGCTATAGTCCTCAGAAGAGTTAACATTTTTCCATAGCTTACTTCGTATGGGTGAAGTAAAATGAAGTTGCTCAGTCGTGTCCGACTCTGCGATCCCATGGACTGTAGCCTACCAGGCTCCTCTGTCCGTGGAATTTTCCAGGCAAGAGTACTGGAGTGGGTTGCCATTTCCTTCTCCAGGGGATCTTCCCGACCCAGGGATTGAACCCAGGTCTCCCGCATTGTAGGCAGACGCTTTACCGTCTGAGCTACCAGGGAAGTATGTGTATGCCAGCCAATTAATTTCATTATGAACATAAAGTCCATTCACACAATTCATTTGTTCATTAATGTTTATTGGCCACTAATATCTGCTGATCACTGTATTAGAGACTGATCTCTTCACTGAACACACTTTGCTGGAAATCAGTAATCACACAAACAATGTTACTCACCAATCTACAAGAAATTCTGGAAAATTCTAAGGAAGCTGAGCCAATGTGTAACTGATCAAAATAAAAAAGGTTAAGTACACTATCACTAGCTTCTTGCATTTCTATTGCACTTTATCTCCTTGGGTACTCAGTCTTTCCAAATATTAAGAAAGGAGTTTGTAGGTAAAGTTATGTATAATTAAGTCAGAAGGTCAAGAGCAGAAGTGAAACAAAAAGTCATGTAAGAATGTTTATTAGAGGGCTTCCCTGGTGGCCCTTCACTCCAATATTCTTGCCTAGAAAATCTCATGGACAGAGGAGCCTGGTGGGTATCGTCTATGGGGTCACAAAGAGTCAGACACAACTGAGCAACCAACACACTGGTGGCCCACTGGTTAAGAATCTGCCCTGCCCTGCATGTTCAATCCCTGGTTCAGGAAGATCCCACATTCTGTGGGGCAGCTGATCCATTGCACTAGAGCTACTGAAACCCAAGCACCCCAGAGCCCCTGCTCTGAAATAAGGAGAAGCCACTTGAATGAGAAGCCTGTACACTTCAATTAAAGAGTGTCACTCCTCTTCCTGCAACTAGAGAAAGCCTGTGAGCAGCACTGAAGACTCACACAGCTAAAACTAAAAATAAATAAATATTTTTTAAAAAGTGTTTATTAGAGTGGAAGAAATGGAATTCAGGTGACATAATATATCAGTTCCACTTACTTATTTATATATTCTAGGAAGTATCTTAATTTTAAATATGCATATAAAAACTTGCAATTTTTGGTAAGAAATTAAATGTTTTCATGTTTATCAAGCTATTTAAAAATCTAAAGATGATGCTGTTAAAGTCCTGGACTCATGCCAGCAAATTTGGATAACTCAATAATGGCCATAGGATTAGAAAAGATCAGTTTTCATTCCAACCCCAAAGAAAGGAAATTCCAGTTAGGTCAGTTCAGTTCAGTTGCTCAGTTGTGTCCAACTCTTTGCCACTTCATGGACTGCAGCATGCCACGATTCCCTGTCCATCAGCAACTCCCAGAGTTTACTCAAACTTATGTCCAATGAGTCAGTGATGCCATCCAACCATCTCATCTTCTGTCGTCGCCTTCTCCTCCCGCCTTTAATCTTTCCCAGTATCAGGGTCTTTTCAAATGAGTCAACTCTTCGCATCTTTGAGTATCTTTGGTGGCCAAAGTATTGGAGCTTCAGCTGCAACATCAGTCCTTCCAATGAGTATTCAGTACTGATTTCCTTTAGGATTGACTGGTTTGATCTCCTTGCAGTCCAAGAGACTCTCAAGAGTCTTCTCTAACACCACAGTTCAAAAGCATCAGTTCTTTGGCACTCAACTTTCTTTATACTTCAACTCTCACAACCAAACATGACTACTTGAAAAACCATAGCCTTGACTAAATGGACCTTTGTTGGCAAAGTAATGGCTATGCTTTTTAATATGCTGTCTAGGTTGCTCATAACTTTTCTTCCAAGGAGTAAGCGTCTTTTAATTTCATGGCTGTAGTCACTAGCTGCAGTGATTTGCTGCTGCTGCTAAGTCGCTTCACTTGTGTCCGACTCTGTGTGACCCCACAGATGGAAGTTCTCCAGGCTCCCCCATCCCTGGGATTCTCCAGGCAAGAACACTGGAGTGGGTTGCCATTTCCTTCTCCAGTGCATGAAAGTGAAAAGTGAAAAGGAAGTCGCTCAGTCATGTCCGACTCTTAGAGACCCTATGGACTGAAGCTGACCAGGCTCCTCCGTCCATGGGATGTTCCAGGCAAGAGTACTGGAGTGGCAAAAGTACTGGAGTGGGGTGCCATTGCCTTCTCCAGCAGTGATTTTGGAACCCCCCAAAATAAAGTCTGTCACTCTTTCCACTGTTTCCCCATCTATTTGTCATCAAGTGATGGGACCGGGTGACGTGATCTTAGTTTTCTGAATGTTGAGTTTTAAATCAACTTTTCCAATATTCTGGGAGGTGGGTCATAGAGGATCCTACTGTGATTTATGTCGGAGAGTGTTTTGCCTATGTTCTCCTCTAGGAGTTTTATAGTTTCTGGTCTTACATTTAGATCTTTAATCCATTTTGAGTTTATTTTTTTGTGTGGTGTTAGAAAGTGTTCTAGTTTCATTCTTTTACAAGTGGTTGACCAGTTTTCCCAGCACCACTTGTTAAAGAGGTTGTCTTTTTTCCATTGTATATTCTTGCCTCCTTTGTCAAAGATAAGGTGTCCGTAGGTACATGGATTTATCTCTGGGCTTTCTATTTTGTTCCATTGATCTATATTTCTGTCTTTATGCCAGTACCATACTGTCTTGATGACTGTGGCTTTGTAGTAGAGTCTGAAGTCAGGCAGGTTGATTCCTCCTGTTCCATTCTTCTTTCTCAAGATTGCTTTGGCTATTTGAGGTTTTTTTGTATTTCCATACAAATTGTGAAATTATTTGTTCTAGTTCTGTGAAGAATACTGTTGGTAGCTTGATAGGGATTGCATTGAATCTATAGATCGTTTTGGGTGGTATACTCATTTTCACAGGGATGTCTGTGAATGATAACCCTATATGCAAAACAGAAAAAGAGACACAGATGTACAGAACAGACTTTTAGACTCTATGGGAGAAGGCGAGGGTGAGATGTTCAGAGAGAACAGCATTGAAACAAGTATACTATCAAGGGTGAAACAGATCACCAGCCCAGGTTGGATGCATGAGAAGGGTGCTCAGGGCTGGTGCACTGGGAAGACCCAGAGGGATGGGATGGAGAGGGAGGCGGGAGGGGGGATCAGGATGGGGAACACAGTGTAAATCCATGGCTGATTCATGTCAATGTATGGCAAAAACCACTACAATATTGTAAAATAATTAGTCTCCAATGAATAAAAATAAATGGGAAAAAAAAAAAAAAAAAAAAAAACACCAACTTTTCCACTCTCCTCTCACTTTCATCAGGAGGCTCTTTGGTTCTTCTCTGCTTTTTGCCAAAAGGGTGGTGTCATCTGCATATCTGAAGTTATTGATATTTCTCCCAACAATCTTGATACCAGCTTGTGCTTCATCCAGCCCAGCGTTTCTCATGATGTACTCTGCATACAAGTTAAATAAGCAGGGTGACAATATACAGCCTTGATGTACTCCTATCCTGATTTGGAACTAGTCTGTTGTTCCATGTCTAGCTCTGACTGTTGCTTCCTGACCTGCATACAGATTTCTCAAGAGTCAGATCAGGTGGTCTGGTATTCCCATCTCTTTCAGAATTTTCCACAGTTTATTGTGATTCACACAGTCAAAGGCTTTGGTATAGTCAATAAAGCAGAAATAGATGTTTTTCTGGCACTCTATTACTTTTTTGATGATTCAGCAGATGTTGGCAATTTAATTTCTGGTTCCTCTGCCTTTTCTAAATTCAGCTTGAACATCTGGAAGTTCATGGTTCATGTACACTTGAAGCCTGGCTTGGAGAATTTTGAGCATTACTCTGATAGCATTTGAGATGAGTGCAATTATGTAGTAGTTTGAGCATTCTTTGGCATTGCCTTCCTTTGGGATAAGAATGAGAACTGACCTTTTCCAGTCCTGTGGTCACTGTTGAGTTTTCCAAATTTGCTGGCATATTGAGTGCAGCACTTTCACAGCATCTTCCTTTAGGATTTGAAATAGCTCAACTGGGATTTCATCACCTCCACTAGCTTTGTTCATAGTCATGCTTCCTAAGGCCCACTTGACTTCACATTCCTGGATGTCTTTCTATAGGTGAGTGATCACACCATTGTGATTATCTGGCTCGTGAAGATCTTTTTTGTATAGTTCTTCTGTGTAATCTTGCTACTTCTTCTTAATAGCTTCTACTTCTGTCAAAATCTGTCCAGATTCTGTCAGGTTCATACCATTTCTGTCCTTTATCGAACCCATCTTTGCATGAAATATTCCCTTGGTATCTCTAATTTTCTCAAAGAGATCTCTAGTCTTTCTCAATCTATTGTTGTCCTTTATTTCTTTGCATTGATCACTGAGGAAGGCTTCCTTATCTCTCCTTGCTATTCTTTGGAACTCTGCATTCAAATGGGTATATCTTTCCTTCTCTCATTTGCCTTTTGCTTCTCTTCTTCTCATAGCTATTTGTAAGGCCTCCTCAGACAACCATTTTGCCTTTTTGCATTTCTTTTTCTTGGGGATGGTCTTGATCCCTGCCTCCTGTACAATGTTATGAATGTCCATCCATAGTTCATAAGACACTCTATCAAATCTAATCCCTTGAATCCATTTCTCACTTCCACTGTATAATCATTATGGATTTGATTTAGGTCATACCTGAATGGCCCAGTGTCCATTCCCTACTCTCTCCAGTTTCAATCTGAATTTAGCAATAAAGAGTTCATGATCTGAGCCACAGTCAGCTCCTGGTCTTGCTTTTGCTGACTGTATAGACCTTCTCTATCTTTGGCTGCAAAGAATATAATCAATCTGATTTTGGTATTGACCATCTGGTGATGTCCATGTGTAGAGTCTCCTCGTGCTGTTGGAAGAGACTGTTTTCTACGACCTGTGTGTTCTCTTGGCAAAACTCTTTGACAAGCCTTTGCCCTGCTTCATTCTGTACTCCAAGGCCAAATTTGCCTGTTACTCCAGGTATTTCTTGACTTCCTACTTTTGCATTCCAGTCCCCTATAATGAAAAGGGCATCTATTTTAGTATTAGTTCTAGAAGGTCTTGTAGGTCTTCATAGAACTGTTCAATTTCTTCAGCATTACTGGTTGGGGCATAGACTTAGATTACTGTAATATTGAGTGGTTTGCCTTGGAAACGAACAGAGATAATTCTATCGTTTTTGAAATTGCATCCAAGTGCTGCATTTCAGACTCTTTTATTGACTCTGATGGCTACTCCATTTCTTCTAAGGGGTTATTGCTCACAGTAATAGATATAACTCAGCCATCTGAGTTAAATTCACCCATTCCAGTTTATTTTAGTTCACTGATACCTAGAATGTCGACATTCACTCTTGCCGTCTCCTGTTTGCCTTGATTCATGGACCTAACATTCCAGGTTCCTATGCAATATTGCTCTTTATGGCATCAGATTTTACTTCCATCACCAGTCACATCCATAACAGTATTGTTTTTGCTTTGGCTCCGTCTCTTCATTCTTTCTGGTGTTAAGTTCTCCACTAAGCTCCAGTACTATATTAGGCACCTACCGACCTGGGGAGTTCATCTTTCAGTGTCCTAACTTTTTGCCTTTTCATACTGTTCATGGTGTTCTCAAGGCAAGAATACTGAAGTATTCTTGTCCAAAGTATTCTTTGGACAAAGAATGTCCAAAGTGAAAGTGTTAATCGCTCAGTCATGTCTGACTCTTACGACACCATGGACTGTAGCCTACTAGACTCTTCTGTCCATGGGACTTCCCAGGCAAGAATACTGCAGTGGGATGGCATTCCCTTCTCCAGGATGCCTTCCTGACCCAGGGATCTCTCCTGCATTGCAAGTGGATTCTTTACCATCTGAGCCACCAGAGAAGCCCAAACTACAGATGTGCTCATCTCACAAGCTAGCAAAGTAATGCTCAAAATTTTCCAAGCTAGGTTTTAATGATATGTGAACCAAGAACTTCCAGATGTACAAGCTGAATTTAGAAAAGGAAGAGGAACCAGAGATCAAATTGCCATCATCCTTTGAATGGTAGAAAAAGCAAGGGAATTCCAGAAAAATATCTACTTTTGTTTTCTTGACTATGCTAAAGCTTTTGACTGTGTGGACCACAACAAACTGTGGATATTTCTTAAAAAGATGGGAATACCAAACCACCTCACCTGCCTTCTGCAAAACCTGTATACAGGTCAAGAAGCAACAGTTAGAACCTTACATGAAACAATGGACTGGTTCAAAAAGTGAGAAAGGAGTATGTCAACATTGTACATTGTCACCCTGCTTATTTAACTTATATTCAGAGTACATCATGCGAAATGCTGTCTCAGATTGGAATCAAGATTGCTGGGAGAAATAACAACAATCTCAGATACATAGATGATATGACTCTAATGGCAGAATGCAAAGAGGAACTAAAGAACCTCTTGATGAAGGTTAAAGAAGGGAGTGAAAAAGCTGGCCTAAAACTCACCATTCAAAAAATTAAGATCACGGCATCCTGTCCCATGATTTCAGGATTAATAGGTGGGGGAAAAGTGGAAACAGTTGCAGATTTTATTTTTTTTTTGGTCTCCAAAATCACTCTGGATGGTGACTGCAGTCACAAAATTAAAAGACGTTTGCTCCTTGGAAGAAAAGCTACGACAAACATAAGCAGTATAGTAAAAAGCAGAGACATCAATTGCCAACAAAGGTCCAATTAGTCAAAGCTGTGGTTTTTCCAGTAGTTATGTACGGATGTGAGATTTGGACCATAAAGAAGGCTGAGCACTGACAAATTCATGCTTTCAAACTGTGTTGCTGGAGAAGATGCTTGAGAATCCTTTGGATAGCAAAAAAATCAAACCAGTCAATCCTAAAGGAAACCAACCTTGAATTTTCATTGGAAGAACTGATGCTGAAGCTGAAGCTCCAGTACTTTTGTCACCTGATGCAAAGAGCTGACTCATTGGAAAAGACTCTGATGCTGGGAAAGATTGAGGGCAGGAGAAGGGGGCAACATAAGATGAATTGTTTGGATGGCATCACCAGCTCAATGGACAGGAGTTTGAGCAAACTCCAGGAGACAGTGAAGGACATGGATACCTGGCATGCTGCAATTCTTTGGATTGCAAAGATTTGGACACAACTTAGACTGAACAATGTTTCTTGATTTTAAACCTCTAAATACAGCTTTCTCTGCTTATTAGCTGTCTAGAGGTAAGCTGGCCCATGTGACCTTTTACTATAATTTACTTACACTCATAATGTCAGTAGTCCCAGATTTCAATTTTTTCCATTGCAATACAGGCTTAAATCTTTTAACACTAATATTGAATAAACTCTGGAATGACTTTGAGCTGTAGATACTGACCGTGGTAACCTTGAACCTCCCATAAATTGAGGAAAATCTCTAAAGCAACCAAAACAAAGCTCTTGACTTTCTAAATATAATGTTTGTTTGACTCCTTGACTTTAATTGTGAAGTCTTGTTGTTTTTCCTTGACTGGTTTGCCACTATTATTTGAGGTTAACCTTTTCTCTACTTAGTTGAAAAGCATTCTTCAATGGATTAAAAGACAAAATTGCATTCCTTCTAATTAAATCTTAAGATGTGTCTAAAAAGCAAAAATACATATGCATGTTAATTTTCCTTAATTTTGATCAAGGATAATGAATCCTCCCTTTAACTATTTGTCTTTCCTTTTCAGTCTGACAATAAACTAAGCAAGTTTCTTAAACTCTAACTTCTTTAGTTTTATCTCATTAATCTTTACTTTTATTTTGGAGTCTTTCTAACCTTTTGCATTCTGTGAATGTGCCTTTTAAAAATTAAAAAGTTACACCTATTTTTTGTAAAAAAATCAACCAGTATAGAATGGTATAAAATTTTTAAAAAGTTCTACTGTATTTTCCTTATCCCAAACCACTTCCTAGAGGTAATTATTATGAAGTTTGATAATGGAATGGTGAGCATGTCTCTAGACTGTTTTCTCTAAATATAAACATTCACACATTCATACACATATTCTAAGATTTGTATTTTTAAATTATTATTGTATATGGTACAAATAAACACTGAGTGAGTGAATGAATGAGTGGATAAATAAGTAAATAATCTCACGAGACACTTGAATATTTTTTAAAAAGATCTATGATTTTGGAAAACTTATATTCTTCTTTTCTGTATTATGTTGTTTTAGTATAATACCATTCTAAACTTTTAGAAAAAAATATTTAATGCACACATTAGAGTTAATTCAGACAAACAGTTGACAACTGATAATCTATATTTTTTTGTCCTCAAAAAGAATGCTGTTGGTGTTTTGTGCTTAATATTTGTAAATTATACAAGTAGATTCAAAATGTAAATTAAAAAGTAACAGCAGTATTAACAGAGGTATAGATAATGATTTCATTAAATCATGCTGGCATTTTAACATGCCATTTTTCTAAATTTATTGCCTTTTTCTAAATAGACCATTTTGACAATATAAAATTTTGACTATAGATCCTGTGTATTCTATTGCAGTACTTCTTATAAAAAAAGTGGAAGAAATGGAGACTCTGATACTGTGCTTTTGCCAGTTATGATCAAATTACATCCATTTGGCTTATCACATATATGTAATATCTCTTTGGAAATTATTATATATATATCAAAACATTAATTTTGAAATGGTAAGCTTCTTTAAGTGCCTTCAAATTCATAATGCATGGGGTGACTTCAACCAAATATATATTCAGTTCCCAGCATTATTGGTGTTTCTAATTTCAATAACTATAATATTATCACCTTTGGACTTTTATGGCATCTTTCATCCGTGGACCTTAAAGGGCTTTACAAACATTAATTCCCACAACATCCATATGAGGTGCAGAAATATCATTGACCCCATATTACAGATGAGGAAACAAGAACCGAAAGGTTAATAACACGCACACTATTTTCTACTTATGCAGTGCCTTTGATTCTAAATACACTGGGACTTTTATTATGCTGGGATATTGGAGGCCAGAACTAAAACAGGCTTACAAATTGACTCATGGAAGACTTTTACACTATAGCATGTATTTCTAGAAATTGCCCCCTTAGTATAGATTGATAATATAATATTAAATTAAATTCAAATCGTTTTCAGTTATAATTGGGAACCATGAATTCAGATTTATCCTTAGTTTTCTTTCTAGTGTGAAAGTATGATTATTATGCAACATGGGCAACAGACTACATAAAATTGTATGTTGTATTAAAAAATTAAATAATACCTCAAAATGAATTAACAGACAAGGACACGATACCAAGCTTGTTCCTGGATTCTTTTTTTAGGCATTAATGGTTTAGTCATTTATATTAAAAATCGTAAATAAACAACTTCAGTTCAGTTCAGTTCAGTTGCTTAGTCGTGTCTACCTCTTTGCGACCCCATGAATCGCAGCACGCCAGGCCTCCCTGTTCATCACCAACTCCCGGAGTTTACTCAAACTCATGTCCATTGAGTCGGTGATGCCATCCAGCCATCTCATCCTCTGTCATCCCCTTCTCCTCCTGCCCCCAATCCCTCCCAGCATTAGGGTCTTTTCCAATGAGTCAACTCTTCGCATGAGGTGACCAAAGTACTGGAGTTTCAGCTTCAGCGTCAGTCCTTCCAATGAACACCAGGACTGATCTCCTTTAGGATGGACTGCTTGGATCTCCTTGCAGTCCAAGGGACTCTCAAGAGTCTTCTCCAACACCACACTTCAAAAGCATCAATTTTTCGGTGCTCAGTTTTCTTCACAGTCCAACTCATATCCATACATGACCACTGGAAAAACCATAGCCTTGAATAGACCGACCTTTGTTGGCAAAGTAATGTCTCTGCTTTTTAATATGCTATCTAGGTTAGTTATAACTTTCCTTCCAAGGAGTAAGCGTCTTTTAATTTTATGGCTGCAGTCACCATCTGCAGTGATTTTGGAGCCCCCCAAAATAAAGTCTGACACTGTTTCCACTGTTTCCCCATCTATTTCCCATGAAGTGACGGGACTGGATGCCATGATCTTAGTTTTCTGAATGTTGAGCTTTAAGCCAACTTTTTCACTCTCCTCTTTCATGTTCATCAAGAGGTTCTTTAGTTATTCTTCACTTTCTGCCATAAGGGTGGTGTCTTCTGCATATCTGAAGTTATTGATATTTCTCCCCGCAATCTTGATTCCAGCTTGTGCTTCTTCCAGCCCAGCAATTCTCATGATGTACTCTGCATATAATTAAATAAGCAGGGTGACAATATACAGCCTTGACGTACTCCTTTTCCTATTTGGAACCAGTCTGTTGTTCCATGTCCAGTTCTAACATTTCATCATATATTTTTATGGTGTTCATCATCTTACTTAGTTTTTTCATGCCTAAATACTAGTTTTAACATTTTTCCTTCCTATGTTGTTGTTGTTCAGTTGCTAAGTCATATCTAACTCTTTGTGACCCCATGGACTGCCTCACGCCAGGCTTCTCTGTCCTTCACTCTCTCCTGGAGTTTGCTCAAACTCATGTCCCTTGAGTCGGTGATGTCATTCAACCATCTCATCCTCTGTTGCCACCTTCTCCTCCTGCCCTCAGTCTTTCTGAGTCAACTTTTCATACTATGTGACCAAAGTATTGGAGCTTCAGCTTCAGCATCAGTCCTTCCAATGAATATTCAGAGTTGATCTCCTTTAGGATTGACTGGTTTGATCTCCTTGCTGTCCAAGGGACTTTCAAGAGTCTTCTCTGGCACCACAGTTCAAAAGCATCAGTTCTTCAGTGCTCAGCCTTTTTTATGGTAGAGCTCAGTATTTGCATATTTACTTTAAGATTCACTCTGTTTAAAAGACAAGAGGCCCAGATCTGAGTCATGCAGAACCAGAGTTTTCTCTATCACTGATTTCCTGTCCTAAAAACATCAGATGCATCTTCATCAAGTTTTCTCTTTCTCATTCTTTTCCCTACTGATACTTACTAGGGATCCTTTAGTACTATTTCTCTGCTCTTTCCTCACCACCACCTTCTTGAAAGGATTGCTTATATCTTTTGTATCCTGATAGACTCAAGGTATGTGCTGGGCACTAGGAATCCCTAGTATAGATGACAGATTGATTTAAAGGAGTTCATAGTCTGAAAGTAGAGACAGACATTAAGGAAGAAATTATAATTTTATTAATTACATGACCATGCAAAATCTCTGTGAAGAAAAAAATCTAGAAATGGTTAACCCACAATCTGGCAGTACAATTGTCAGTTAAGAGAGAAGAATTGGAGTAGTGAGTCCACTGTAGCAATGATTCAAAGGAAAAGAAAATAACTTGATGACGTGACTATTGTTGACAGATCCTGAAATCTGGAATCGTTGGGGTAGAAACAAGCTGGGTGGGGTCTTGTGCTTACCCCTACAGGACAGGCATTAGTAGTTTAACATCTCAGAAGTGCCTAACAGACAATGACACAATACCAGGCTTGTTCTTATATGCTTTTTTAGGCAATAATGATTCAGTCATTAACATTCAAAAGAATTAAAAAAACAATTCTAATTTTCTACAGAAAAGCTAGCCGGATAGTTGTATCAAAATGTAGATCACGGATGTATTAGAAAGAAAACTGTTATGAGAGAAAGAAGAAGAAGAATTCCTTTGCTTTTCTTTCAACATGCATGCATAGTCATAAATTTCTCCTTTCCAATCCAGTTGCTTCTTACATACTCTTTTCCCTCATTGCTTTCTGGGGATCTCTTCTCTAAATCTATACTTCTTCTCTTCCTTCTTTAGCCTTACCTAGCAATGAAGAACTGGTGGTGAAAATTTTGACCCTTTTATTCCCTCTCTTTATATTAACTTGCTTTCACCCCTGAGTGAGGAAGGATTGCCATAGAAGGAACAATCTTTTAAAGATATGGTTGTGGGTATCAAACCAATTTTGCCTCAGGCCAGCACACTTTATGTTAGTTGTGCAAAAGAGTACTTGGGGTAATATGCAGGTACACATAAGTCTGATAGGAACTTTGCTCACAATATATTTCACTGAGAGATGACAAGAATATCTCCATTGACATATCCAGATGGGCAGATGAGCACAGAGACTTCAAATGTTATTGCTCATCTCAACAAATTAAGTAGAAACTCTTCTTGTTTTTAAGGACATCTCCTCAGAATTGGCTTGATATGATCAGTAGAAAGAGCTGTTCCTAATGTGGCAGAAGTTTAGCCTTGCTCTTCCTTCAGTTCAGTTCAGTTCAGTCGCTCAGTCATGTCCTACTCTTTGCGCATGGACTGCAGCACGCCAGGCCTCCTTGTCCATCACTAACTCCTGGAGCTTCATAAACATGGTAAGTAGGCAAAAAAAAAAAAAAGAGCAATTGATGAAAAGGACTTCAAGTCAGGCAGTCAGGAAAAGGATGGAAAGGAAGCAGATTCAGTTTATGTCACTGTGCTCTGTACAAATAGAACTCAGTTTCAGAGCATGGTTAAACAGAGACTTTCAAATCAGAGTTGGGTTCAAACCCCACTAGAGCTTCTTACACATACGTGTCTTAGTGCAAGTTACTTAAACTTCAAGCTTCAGTTTCTTCATCTTTAAGATAAGATTAATATTACGCACTTTATATGAAGATTGGGAGGCTTAAACTACAGGTACAGTGTTCTAAATAGCACCCAAGGAAGTTATCATTTGCCATTTCTTATTCATATGAAAACTATATAGCAGAAATGTAGAAATAATAGTCCCATTCCTCTGGATACACAAGAACTCTAAAAATGAATGAAATAAATTCCAACTGATAATTTCTAATCCAACTACCAACATAAAATGAGTGACTATATCCTAAATAATCTTCTCTCTCCTGAATTTATTACCAACATATTAGTACATGAGATGTTTAAAATTGATTCAGGTTATTTATTGATGCAGCCTAATGAATCCTGATATTCTATATTAGAATCATCTTATGTTTCAGTTTTCATCAACTGTAAATTACCTACCCAAGGTCACACAGCTAGCTGGTGGTAAAATATAGAACAAAGTGAAGGTGTTATGGCTTTTAATCTAGGGCCTTACCTAGCAGATCACACAGCTTTTGAAGACAAGCACAGGCTTATCATTCTCTAAGCTTGAGAAAAACCTCACTAATATCATTAGAACATTCCAGGTCTCCTTTTCCATATTCATTTATGTACACCGATCAGCTCATTCTTTTCAAATGCTAGGGATGTATTGCTCACTAGAGGAACTTCAGTACCCAGCAGTCTTTAATGTAAAAGGCAAACCTTTCCACTAATGAGCAGTTTGTCTAGTGTTCTTAACCTTATCAGCAGCTCCTCAAGTGATAAAGGCTTAACTATTACGCATCGAAAGGTGTTGATAATTCTCAATCTTCATGCAGAAAATGGCTCTTTTGTCACTTCTTAGAGTCTGCTGTTATACTTAGCACACTGCTTACAAATTATTCTTCCTATGCTGCAAAGCAGTCAGCTGGAAGTATTAGTGGGCCGGCAGCAGGTGGAGCCTCTTCCTGTCACGACAAGAATGATACCTGCTGCTTAATAGAAAAAGAACCATCTGCAGTTTAATGACGCAGACCTGTCCCAGGAAATGGATTGAGTTTAAAGACAGGATAGAGGAAAGAACATTTTTAAAAAGAAAAAAGAAAGAAAATAGGGAAAATGAGATTGAGTATTAAAGACTGTATAAATAGAGTTGAAGGCTGGAGATTTTATCAACTTGAACATTAGTACCCAGTGACTAAAATTATTTAACCCCTTTGCTTCTAGGCTCCCCTAACCCCAGCGGGCCCTCTAAACCAGGCCCACAGCTCCTAGGGCCTGTCTTCCACCAGCTTCTGGAATTTAAGAATACAGGACAACGTTGACTCTATATTGCTGTAAGAGAAACAATAAAAGCTTGATCAGCTGAATGCTTAAATATGGCTGAATGTTTGATGAGATGAAGATGTAATTTTGTCTATGTTCCCTAAGGATCTGGATTAAATATGACTACAGGGCCTAATCAAATAGCTAGTCACTGAACAACGGTCCCAACTGCATTTTTCATTCTAGGCATGCCTTTCTCCTCCCCCCTCCCCAAGTACATTACTTATTCACTGGTTTGTCAGCAGTGTGCATTATTAGCGCTTGAGAGATAAAACTTTAAGTGTTGCTCCCAATTAGCACAACAGTGACCACGCACCATGCTCTGTGCTTAATGCCTGCTCTCAGAGAGGAGCTGGTTTTGAAGGTCTGAGGTGGAGGAGAAAAAAAATGAAACAGCTTAAGCATTCATTTTGAGTGGAGAGACAGCTCCTATTAACATTTAACAGCATTTGTGCAACTTGGTGCGGAGGTTATGATGCAAATGAGGAGGAATTAAAAGTGGCCAGGGGTTTGTCATTGATGGATTGCAGTCTGGCGGTGTTCACACTTCTGCCGTGTCCATCAGAAGCGATTACTGTGTAATTAAACCTTATTTCTCTACTCTTCAGTGCATAATTACTTTGTGAATGTAACCATCATCTAAAAAAGCTACCAAAATGCTTTAGCATTTAGTCTAGCAGTCATTTCCCTAGCTTGTGTCAGATATAACCATCAGACAGTGCAAAAGAACTGTCACTTTTAATAAGAGGCAAAAAATTAAATGAAACAGTATGCTTATTACAGGAAAATTAGGCGTTCAAGTGGTAGAGTCCTTTTCTGCTATTTGCATAATTTATTCTTTTTTGTCCCTCACACCAGAAGCTTCAGGCAATTTTCTTCACATTTAAATAGATCGCACATTTAAGGCTACTTAAGGAAAATTATCACTTTGCATATTTTAATTGTTGTAAAGAAAGTGAATAGAAGAGGTCTGCAGCTTGGACTCTTGAGTCAGTCAGATGCTCAACTGTCTGATTCTGGAGCTCCCACTGCTGCACTAGAGATAACCCTACAGTTCACAGCCATCCACTTGCATTTCATCAGCATGCAAATGCAGCTCCGAGCACTACAATAAGTGGATCTTTGATATTTACAAACTAGCCGCTAATAACTAAAACGTAATTTGTTTGACATAACTTTAGATTTTCTTATCTGTGTGCCTTTTTTTTTTTTTTTAAGAGAAAAACGTGGTAAGTCCTTTAGCTTTAGAAAAACTAAGAGACAGTCCACTGAAACTGGCTAATGTTCTACAGGTTCCAGAAATTATGCTTTGCTGCAAAATAATCCATCTATTTTAGCAAGTCAGTCAACTTCTCGAGTTCTTTCATTTAATTTGGATTCACCTTTACTACAATTAAAAATTCAAATCAAAGTTACAATAAAAACTCTCTCCCAGAAGAATTCTGTCAAATCTATGGTGTTTCAAATAAATGATGCAGTTACCATGGGAAGGATGTAATGTTTCAATCTGTGTTCTAATTCAAAAAGATGAGATCAACAGCAGGGCCTTTGCAGAGCAAAAGCTATAAATAGGCTAATGCCTGTACAAACTGTTAATTATGAAACTGGTGAAAGAGTTATAAAGGAGATTCCAGTGAAAACTTTGATCAAAACATACTTAGCTTATTTATTGTACTTAAATGGGTTAAAAAAACAAATCTCAGGGGTGTAATTTGCTTAGTTTTCATTACCAATTAAAAAAAAAAATCCAGAGACAGAATACTGAAGTCTTCATTTTGACAAGATAGCAATACTTTAAAGAATATTAAGACATGAACTTGATTAACTCAGCAACACTTTTGTTTAATTACAAACAATTATATGTTCCCTTTGGCTACTGGTCATTTTCATTTACAATGTCATTGTCCTCCTTAAGTGCAAATTCTAAACACTAATGAATGTCTGAGGGACTGCAGTGAGCACATATTTGTAGACACACAGCAAACATTTGTCTTTAAAAGTAGGTGAAGTAGGTCTTAGTTTACAAAAACCATCAGTGTATGGCAAAGTAATATAAAACAGCACGTTACAGAGAGTGATAAAGGTTAGTGTTAGATATGAACTTATAATTTAGAGAGGAACCTACCATGATTTCAGTAGGCTGCGACTTTTAGTATAATCTTTTTCTTTAAATTTTAAAACGTAGTGTTACAGCAGTATTTAAAGTCAGTAAAAGAGTTTTTCTTTTACTACCGTCATAACTATGTTTTCCAAACTGTATTTTTATTTTTTGATTATTTTACTTAAAATATTTGATGGGAAAAAATTAAGTAAATTCTGGAAAAAGTAGAAAAATTCGAAAACAATCTTAACTGTTTACTTCTTAGAAGTAATATGCAGCTGATGTCCTTCATACCTGATTCTAGCATTTAGAGTAGAAATGAAAGAAATTATTTCAGGTGGCATTGTTTGCATCACTGAGCACTTGATTAAATCAGTTGACTCCAAATTTTTCATTTTGATTTTCCTCTTTTTCTCTCTTTTAGAGATGAGTTTTGACTGTGTTGGTTTTATATACATTTAAAAGAGGAGTTGCACATATTCTTTGACTCTGCTTACCATGCTCCCCCAACTACAGCTGCCAAAATGACAATAGCCAGAAACAAGTGACCTCTCAACATAGCTGAATAGATCAGAGAATCAAATGCAGTGATGAACATTTCTAAACATAGTATCCTGTGTTTACCTGTTAATATAGAATTGCTTTTGTGGTTGGAAATTGGAGAATATCTCTATTTGAGGTGACATTTCTCAGATACATTTCTTGCACATAGAAATAAAGCATATCATAATACCAGGTATACTTCTCACAGTACTTCATAATGTAGAAGGGCATGATGATAGTTGAAGATAAAGGTGAAATTTATAAATAAATTTCTTCTAAGCAGTTATAAAAGGCTCATATGTGTTTGTAATATTCTTTTTATAAATTTGCTCTCTTTTAGAAGCTGGGGATAATAATGCACTAACTCATAGATACTAGAGTGAGGGAAAATTGTAAGTAAAGTTGACACTATCCTGCATGATATACCAATAAATGTAAACTGTTATCTCTAAAACAAATATAAAAATTTGACTAAGAGTATCACTCTGATAGGTCAAAAGTGAAGTCCAAGCAACATGGATGGAACTCGAGATTATCATACTAAGTGAAGTAAGTCAGACAAAGACAAATATCATATGATATTGCTTATATGCAGAATTTTTAAAAAATGATATAAATGAACTTACTTACAAAACAAAAAACAGGCTCAGAGAGAAAGATCTTATAGTTGATGGGGGAGAGATAGATTGGGAAGTAGGCATTCCTTATTTAAAACAGATAACCAACAAGGACCTACTGTATAGCATAAGGAACTCTGCTCAATCATTTATAATAACCTAAATGGGAAAAGAATTTGAAAACGAATAGGTAATGTGTATGTGTATAACTGAATCACTTTTTTGTAGAAACTAATACAACATTGTTAATCAATATACCCCAATGTAAAATAAAAAAAAAATTTAAATAAAGTTCAAAAAATTCTGGCACTCTTTTAAAAAGGACACCATCCTGAATTCTGTACAATGGCTAACAGTCATCTCTATGTTCAGTCACTATAACATATATACATTAGGTTAGTGGAGACTTTAGACAGTATAATGTAATGATGAAGAAAACGGCCTTTTGAGTCAATAGAACTGAGTTAAAATTCTTGATCACTTTGGATAGACTACTCAATTTGCTAAGCTTTAGTTTTCTTCTCTGAAAAATGAACATTTACCTTACAGGGCTATTGAAAAATATGAGATAAAACATTTATCACTGTACCATTTATCACTGTACCATTTATCACTCTACCAAGCCTATAGTAAATATCCAAAATGGCACTTGTTCTCATACTATATATTGATATAGTATATTCACCTTTATATATATATATATATATATTTTCATATATATATATATTTGTGATGTTGTAGAACTCAGATTTTGCCTCATTAACTTTCCTTAATAAAAATAAGAATACTTTGGATTGTGAAAGGCATACATTTTTTAAATAATATGAACTCAAGTTCATTATACATTTGTTTTATTTATAGTAGAGAGATTCTTAAACACCTACTAATGTATCTCAGTATAATTCATATTTTTCAAATATGAAGTTTATCATTTCAGTAGACAAATAATTTTTTAATCTTAGCATTATAAGACGCTGTCATGGAAACAAGTGTGTGCATGCTCAGTCGCTTCAGCCATGTCCAACTCTTTCTGACCCCGTGGCATGCAGCCCACCAAGCTCCTCTGCCCATGGGATTCTCCAGGCAAGAATACTGGAGTGGGTTGCCATGCCCTCCTCCAGGAGATCTTCCAAACCAGGGGATCGGACCTGTGTCTGCTAGTGTCTCCTGTATTGCAGGCAGATTCTTTATCACTGGATCACCTGGGAAGTCCAGTGGAAACAGTATTACCTACTTCTTTTTCTTTTTAACCACTTTTTAATTTTTTATTAGATTCTTTTTTTTCCTAAAAATAATTACCTTTTCATTCATTGAGACCAAGTGTCTATAAACAATAATAACCTTAAATTTTGGATCTCCAACTGAAGACATTTTTTTGGTTAGATAAGCCATTCCAAAAACCTGTCACTGACATATAACAACTTTCCCATGTCCAACAGATTAGAGAGAATAGCTTAGAAGATTCTCCATTACAATTGCACTTAACCAAAGCATTTGAAAAGGGTATTTAATTATACCTACTACCTTCTTTTATCTCCGCATTGTTGTTTATTATCTCAATAAGCAGTATCATTTGCATTGTTAACCTAGTTACTCAGCTTATTTTTATGAGTTTGGTTTTAGGGGAAATAAAAATAATGTACAAATTTCATGATAAATAAAAATGGAGCATCATTTACTTAAATCCACTTAGTTCATTTCTGTTCTTTCTGATGTTTCTCTTCTCTGCCTCTCTCACCTTCTTCAAAATCCAAAACCTTAAAGAATGTCACGAAGAAAAAAATTAATAAATAAGTGTAGTGGCAAGGTTTGTGATGAATCCACATCCTCAAATTGGTATCCATGGCATACATATTGGGTCAGCTGGAATTTTAGACAGGGTAGAGTTAACCCATCCCAAATATTTAAGTATTCCTACTTAACTGTGTGAATTTTATCCCTTGTCTGATTACTCAACCCTATTTAGAAAGAGAATTGTGTTTTCCTAAAAATAAAAGAAATGTTAATGTATGGATCCTCCAGCTTCACAAACCACATAGAGAACAGGTCATTGAAACTGTTCAACTTTGGTCAAAAAGACACTAGCACTAGGTGGTAATGTAAATGTCACCGTCAGGAAGAGGTAAGATAATCTTTCAATTCAATGGGTGGGAAAGGCAGTTTTGTTATTTTGGCCATTGACCTGTCACTCACTTAAATTAAAACTTAATTGCTACAGTAAGGTATTAGTTTATTAATATAATTCAGGTTCTATATTTTTAAAGGGCAGTTTAAGATTCACAGAAAAATCGAGAGGAAAGCAGCATTTTCCTGTATCCAGGCTCAATTTTAAGTCAACAATTTAACTTGCATACTTCAGTCATTCTATATACAGTAAAAATAGGTTAGCTAGTAAGAACTGGTATAAATGATTTTCTAAGACTCATGATAACTATTAATGATATGTCTTTATTCCTTACTATTTACAGAACTGTATAGGTGAAATGCATTAAATAGAACTGAGTGACAATTTGGTTACCTAATATGACTTGTATTTAGATGAAGTCTTAAACTTTCTCATGGCATTTTTAGAGAAATTAAATATAGGTGATATCATGATATAATAAGGTATTTTAATATAACATGAAAGTATATATTATCATTATGGTTATTTATTAGTTTTTTCCATAAATTTTTTTAACTTGTACATTTTCACGAAAAATGGATTGAATTTCAAGGAAGGGTGAGAGTAAAAAGAATGATCTCAACTGTGTATGCACAATCTCTTTCTCAGTGACTTTTCCTCAGTTTTTTGTCATCAACATTTTTTAAAGATCCTTGTTTCAAATTGAGTTGTGCAACATTCAGTACCAAAGTTAACTGGAATCCAAATCTTTCTGTTTAAGTAACTGTTTAGGGAACCCCATTAACAGTATGAGAAGGCAAAAAGACAGGGAAGCCTGGTGGGCTACAGTCCACGGGGTCCCAGAGATGGACACAACTGAGTGACTGAACTGAACGATGATTTTAAAGTAATTAAAATGATATTTATAGTACTTCTTCCTCATAATTTCTAGGTGGTAGCTAATCACTTTTAACTCACTAAGAGAAATCCAAGATGATTCAGCTCCAGATGTTTTCTTGTGTTTCCCACAGAATCAGAGATCTGTTAGGACAAAATTTTTCTACCCCCTAGGCCAATGGTTCTCAAATCAGCATTTTTGGCCCCATCTATAAGTTTGATAGAAATGTAAGTAAACGTCCTCCTATTTTCTCTACCAAATCAGAATCTCAGGGTGTTGGGTTCAAGAAACTTAACAAGCTTTTCTAGGTAATTGTTATGTTGCATGTTAAAGATTGAGAACCACTGCTTTAGGCCAAAGAGAAAGAACAAGTAAGTTAATGGTATCTAGATGGGACTGGAAGAGTGAGTATGTAGTTAGTTTCCACTGTCTTCAGTCGCTGGCACACAACCATTTGTTCTATATTCTGTAGAGTTCCTAGACAGTTCTTTAGCATCTTAGCAGTAGTTTAAAAGAAGACATAAAGTGTGTTACGTGCAAGTGGGTGAGGTCAGGAATAGTGACAAGTAGATAGGAAAGTAGACCAGAAAATGTCTTCTAAATGTGTTGGTAAAAATAGAATGAGCTGATAATTTAATTCTTGGATAATTTCCAAATATTACAATTGAATAGCATTAACTTGAAAATAATATGATATAGAGATCAATTAAAAACTGCTATAAAACCATTTTACTATAGTAGGACAAAACTTAACAAGATTTTTATGCTACTTGTTTTTGAGAGTATTTGATAAAATGGGATTTTGATTGATACATGTTCTATTTTTCAGTATGTCCAAATGATATGGAATATTTAGCTTTCTTTGTGTAGAAGCTAATAACAGTATTTGTGAACAGAGGAACTTACTCTGTTTGTGTATTAATAAATAAGACAAAGCAGACAGTTAAGAATATATAGAGAGCAAAAATAGAAACCACCCTACATTTTTTAAACATGCCTATAGCAGGTTTAGCATACTGTAAGTCAACATGCTATGCAATCCAAAATTATTCCTTTGCTACTTTCTAGATTTCCAAAGTATTCATAATCTAAAATCAAGATCTCTTTGTGTTCTTATACTTGATATAGCTTCATATCACCCACTAATTTTGTGATTCAGTTCTTTCACACTTGGCATCTAAAACAGTTCTCTTAGAACTAAAGATTACACTTTTGGTCTTTTGTAGGTATCTTTAAAAAGACTATTGAATTTGCCCTATTTCTGATTTAAAGTACAAAGTGCCTGTGCACCACTTTTCAGATGCAATGTAAACTGAATTCCTAGTTGTCAGATTCCATGTCTCTAAAAAGTGGTAGACAGAGATGAAATCAGGACATCTGCTTATATAAACAATATGTTTAGGTTTTGATTTTTAAAGTATAACACTGAAAAGAAGTAAATTTTATAGAACGTTGCTAGAGAAAAACACCAGTGGAGATAGCAAATGGAGAAAAGATTAAACCCTATTTCCTTTTCTTGTAAATATTTGAAAGCAGTTAATTTTATATGTTCGGAATAGTTGCCCTATATCCACAATAAAAACATGTCAGTATTTTATGTGAATTCCTTAGAGTTAAATATACAGGCTGTGTTCCTGGCCTGAGGGGCCAGGAATTCCAAACACTGAGGATGCTAGTCATTTCACCTTCAGTTTGGGGTTTAAGAAAAGGAAATCTTAAAGTCCCTCAGAATGAATAAGGAAAATCGAGATTTCCTTAACAAGGCAACGCCAAGAAAGAAAACATATACATATACTGCCCCCCCCCCCCCCCCACCCACCCATACTTCCACACATAAAAGGAGAAATCTTCATTTCCTGGATATGTGCTTTTAGGTTTTTGTAAAAATCAAAATAAAATTGCCTTTTCTGTAGGCAGGAATTTATCACTGGTGTTTCAAGTTAAAGATATTTAAATACAAAAAGTGTAACACGTAGATTACTATCATGACAGTCTGAGACACTTGAATTTTAGGTGTCGCTCACATTCATCCCTGAAAACACAGTCTACCTCCCTACCAGCATTTTTCCTATGTAAATGACTGCAGATTGAAACTCTCATCAATAGGTGCTATAGTCTGCAAATAGTTTCCTTGTCGGCTTGGCAACTGTGACTCATGCTGTCGGACAAGTGAAAAGAAAACCGCAGTCAGCAGCTATTCAGCAGCAAA